>NW_026110663.1:0-5000 GCF_024679095.1 Eriocheir sinensis
CCTCTGATAGCCTTTCCATCTCCTGCTCGAAGGTCTGGCCAAAGACAATCACGTCGTCGAGGTAGATCAGTGCCGTCTTCCAGTGAAGTCCCTCCAGCACCCTCTCCATCAGCCGCTCAAACGTAGCCGGCGCGTTGCACAGGCCAAAGGGCATGACCTTAAACTGCCACAGGCCTTGACCGTAGGAGAAGGCTGTTTTCTCTTTGTCCTGTTCCGCCATTTTGACTTGGTGATACCCAGACTTCATATCCAGTGTTGAAAACCACTTGGAGCCCACCAAGGCGTCGAGCGTGTCGTCGATCCGTGGGAGTGGGTATGAATCCTTGATGGTGAGATCGTTGAGGGCTCGGTAGTCCACGCAGCACCTGAGGGAACCGTCCTTTTTCCTGACGAGCACTACAGCAGACGCCCACGGGCTGCTGGACCGCTCGATTAACCCTTGTTGCCGGAGATCATCCATCACCTCATCCATCTCCTTGCGACGGGCTGGTGCCATCCTTCGAGGAGCTTGCTTCACTGGGCGGTGGCTACCTGTGTCGATGTGGTGCTCTACCAGGTCCGTACACCCCAAGTCCAGGTCTCCTGTGGAAAACACATCTGCATTTCTCACGAGAAGCTCCCTGAGCTGTTCCACTTGGGGTTCCTCTAGAGTCTAGATCTAGACACTTGGAGCTCCTGTCAAACAGGTCGCGCAGGTAGTCAGGCAGCTCCTCCTGGGGCTTCGTCAGGGTTCTCCTGCAGACACAGGTTCTTGGTTTCTGGTCGATCTCTTGGCACAACCCCACCATGGTCCCTTGTTTTATTTTCTTTGGGCTGAAGGAGACATTGGCCACGACGACAGGCACTTCCGCTGCAGCAGGGTCTACCAAAGTACTGCCTACAATCACCCCGTTTTCTACCGGGCATCGACTTCCACTCTCTACCACACACAGGCTAGCCGGGGGGCACCCGTAATTTGACAGGGTAACAGCATCTCCGACCTCGGAGGAATAATGGTGGTGCGCTTGACCGTCACTGGCAGGTCTTCCTTGTTCACAGTCGTCAGTGGCACCCTCCTTCCTCTTACAGTCAGCTGCTTAGCGCGGAAGTCCAGCTCGCACCTGTGGGAGACAAGATAATCCATACCTAGGATGCAGGGGTCATCCATGTCGGCCACGTACACAGAGAGGAACTCTTCCTTTCCTCCGAGCTCAAACTTCACGTCCACTGGGCCTCTGAGCTCTGCGTAGTGTCCTGTGACTCCGCACAGTCGATGCGGCGTCTTAGGAAGCCGACGATGACTCACCACGTCAGGCCGCACCAATGTGCGTTCCGAGCCTGTGTCGACGACCACAGGCCACAACACTCCGTCAACCTTGCCCTCCACTTGGCAGCTTGTCATGGTGGTTCTCCTGCACACTGATATCTTCGGGGCATGTACAGGACAGACTGGTCGTTGCCCCCGTGAACCAGTCCTTCTTAGTTTCCCGAGTGGTGGTCCCTCGTTGGGGCACATTTTCCGACACTCATTCTTCCAGTGCCCTTTTCTCCACAGGTCCAGCACTTGGGTCCTTCCCTGGGCTTCTTCTTAGCGGCACCTTCATAATCCTTCTTCCTCTTATAGCATTCGTTCTCCTTGTGCCCAACCTTCTCGCAGTACCAGCACGTTCCTTGGAACCTGTCTGTGTCGCTGACAGCGCCCTTTCGTGCCCTAAAGCCAGAAGTCGAGTCGTCCCTGAAGCTTGACAAGCTAGACCTAACAAAGGACTCAAACTCCATGGCACGTGCCAGAGCTTCCTGCATTGATGTTAGCTTGGTTCATTTGTATCTTCAGCTGAGGGCTGTCCAGGGCATCGATGAATTGATCACGCAGCAAAACCGTCAGCAGGTCAGGGGTGGCACCTGGGCATGCCTTGTGCGCCATGCTCTCAAGGTCCTGAGCGAGTTCCTGAAGAGACTCGCCGCGCCTCCTGTTGCGGGTTCTGAACCTAACCCTGAAGAGCTCGTTCTGGTGCTTGGTCCCATATCGTTGCTCCAGCGCCTGTGCCAGCCCGCTGTAGCTGCCCTTTGTCGCATTGTCGAGCTGAGCAAGGACCTCCAGCGCCGCCCCTTTCAGGCTAGTGGCCAGCTGTACCGCGCACTCTTGGTCATCCCATCCGTTCCGAGCTGCCAACAGCTCAAACTGAGCGCGGTAAGCCTCCCAGGAGACCTTGCCATCAAACTCCTGAGGCTTCTTTCTAACAGGCGAACCCAGCAGACCCATGGGGCTGGCGGAACTTCTTGCGGGATAAACTCAGGCGAAACAGGGCTCAAACTACCCCGGACTTGCGTAGGAGAAGCATCTTGGGTACAACTAGCCCCTGCAGGCACTGGCTGTCCGTTTCCAGCCAAGCAGTCTTCAAGGGCCTTCACTCTGTCACTTACTTCTAGTATTTCTTTGTGTGTCGTCTCCCGTACCACCTCCATCTCTTGTTGAAGATTTGTGTGTTCTTTCTCCACTTCTATCAGGCGTTGTCCCAAGTTCGTGGTCACATCAGTCATTTCTCTTCGCACTGATTCACTTCCATCTTGTACTGCTTTTAGCTGTAGCTGTAATCCCGTAAAGCGATCTTCTAGCTGTTCTTTGAGTTCTTGGAGTGTTCCTTCTTGTTGTTGCTGTGCTCTTTCTTGTTGTTGCTGTGCTCTTTCTTGTTGTTCTTTGAGTTCTTGGAGTGTTCCTTCTTGTTGTTGCTGTGCTCTTTCTTGTTGTTCTTTGAGTTCTTGGTGTGCTTTATCTTGTTGTTCCTTGAGTTCTTGGAGTGCTCTTTCTTGTTTCTCCCCCTGTAGTCTCAAGGCTTCCAAAAGTTCAGTCAACATGTCGTCCCTCTGGGCAGCTTGGGAACGAGTCTCCATGGCGAAAAACAAATGCCTACACTCCTGACACCAGTGTTATGCCGGACGTGTTACTTGGGTTCCGTGTCGCCGTCAGGAGACTCCGTGGGAGGGAGATATGTAAACACTTTGCACAGCTTCTGTAGTTTAATATTCTTCCTTAG
Organism: Eriocheir sinensis; assembly: GCF_024679095.1. NCBI lineage: Eukaryota > Metazoa > Arthropoda > Malacostraca > Decapoda > Varunidae > Eriocheir > Eriocheir sinensis. The sequence continues at coordinate 3,015 of NW_026110663.1, forward strand.
TAGTACACTTCACTCTGACTCTTCACTTACCACTAGCTTACTATGACTGGGACTCGCCCTCTCTCGCCCTCTTCTCCTATATATATCCAGAACAGTACAGTCTAGAATATTACAGTATATTTCAGATCATACAAGAACATGTAGCAAAAATATATGCGAGTTGGCAACACTTCCCGCCTGGCGCCTGGCCGCGCCCCGTGGGGCGCGGACGGCTCGCCTTGCTCCCCGCCCCTTTGCTCGTTTCTCCGGGAGCCTTCTAGAGGCCTATGGTCGCCGGGGGAAGCTTCCAGCACAACAGTATTATTTCTAGTTTTTTTATGTGTTTCTTCTTATGGGGAGACCACACCGCCTCCGCATATTCCAATTTTAGTCAAATCATAGTGGTTATTAACTTTTTTTATCATATCCTTATTCATGCTAATTTTATACGTATCACCGAATATCCTGTTTACATGTGTGTGTGTGTGTGTGTGTGTGTGTGTGTCCCTCAGTTCCCAGCAGCATCTTTCTTTGTCCGCGCCGAATGCTAAACGTTTGGTGGCCGGGGGAGTGTTGCCAACCGCTCCTCCTCTGTCCCAGCGTGGCTATTCTCGGCAACTTTCTCGACTTGACTCATTTCCCTTTTATCCTCATCGTATCATTTGTAGTTGTTGTTAGTGTTGTCAGTAGTATACGTATGAATGTGTTGTTGTTGTTGTTGTTATTATCTTAATGTTACTATCATTATTATTAATATTATCAATATTATTATTATTATTAGTAGTAGTAGTAGTAGTAGTAGTAGTAGTAGTAGTAGTAGTAGTAGTAGTAGTAGTAGTAGTAGTAGTAGTAGTAGTAGTAGTAGTAGTAGTAGTATCAATGTTATTATTATTATTATTATTATTATTATTATTATTATTATAATTATTATTATTAATATTATCATGATTAATATTATTTTTATTATTATTATCATTATGATTATCATTATTTGGGCGACATTGGGGGACATGCAGTTAGTAAGTTCAGAAGAGCAGTCAGCGTGAAAATAATGACAGAGGGTAGAAAGAGACGCTCTGTTGCGGAATTTAAGAGACAGAAAACTGCTGGTAAGAGGAGGGGAGTTGATGAGACGAGGAGCCTTTCACTCCACTCTGTCTAACAGACTTTGTGTGTGGAGCCACCCCCACACGTGAGATGCATACTTCATACGAGAGCGAGTTAGGTCCCTGTGTACGGACATCCGAGAGGGGGGAACTGGCGGAGACGATACAGAACACCCAACCTCGAGGAAGCTGATGTATGCATGGGGGTTCATCTCCGTCACACCAGCCAGGGAGGGGAAGAACCTATTACTCCTGGACACGGCCAGTACGGCATGTAGGGTACCAAAGGCAACAGCAGAAGGTGAAATGAAAGATAAGGGCGGCGGGGGGGCGGCAGCTGGTGATAAGGGTGGTGGGGGTGGTGGCGGGGGGGGGGGGTGATGGTGGTGGTGATGGTGATGGTGGTGGTGATGGTGGTGGCGCCGCTGGTGATAAGGATGGTGGTGGGGGTGGTGATGGTGGTGGTGATGGTGATGGTGGTGGTGATGGTGGTGGCGCCGCTGGTGATAAGGATGGTGATGGGGGTGGTGGGGGGGGGTGATGGTGGTTTTGTCAAACAGAGAGAGAGAGAGAGAGAGAGAGAGAGAGAGAGAGAGAGAGAGAGAGAGAGAGAGAGAGAGAGAGAGAGAGAGAGAGAGAGAGAGAGAGAGAGAGAAGGTCAGATGGTCAAGGTCAGATCCGCGCTCTCGTGGGACTAATTAGGTTAGGTCAGGAGTGTGGATGGGTATGGAAGGAGGAAGAAGAGACGAAAGAAATGAGGGAAAGAGAGGAGATAAAGGAGGAGGAGGAGGAGGAAGAGGTGTGTGACTGAGAAAGATTAGAAGAGGAGGAGGAGGAAGAAGAAGAAGAGAAAAAGGAGAAGGAAAAGGAGGAAGAAAAGAAGAGAAAGAGAGAGAGAAAT
>NW_026110663.1:15000-25000 GCF_024679095.1 Eriocheir sinensis
TACGCTGAAGTGTGAATGGCTGGGTAGACCGCACGCTGAAGTGTGAATGGCTGGGTAGCGCGCACGCTGAAGTGTGAATGGCTGGGTAGACCGCACGCTGAAGTGTGAATGGCTGGGTAGCCCGCACGGTGAACTGCATGCATATATATTTACCCCGTCTTCAACTGGGATGCTGTCCATAAAGTATGAGTGCATAGGAACATGGCAACATACCTACTACTGGTTCTTTGCATCTCTACGTAAAAAATGTATCATTGCAAGAGGCAGCGGGAAGCCCCCTCACAAGTTTTCACCAAACTTCCTAGTTACTGTATTACTAAACATTTTACTGGTAGTTCATTCACTTCTTACAGTTGTGTAACTATGTAGTATAACTACGTAAAATATCGTGTATATGTATTTCATACCTGTATGAAGGCTGTATGTTCCACTTGTAGCAGCGAAGGCGTGCAGGGAGAGGAGGCCGTAACTCACTTAGGGCGGCCCACACCCGCCTTAACCTGCGGCGCCGCAACTCTCCTCAAAACGGCCGCGCCAGTGGTTTGAGTGTACCAGCGGAAGCGCTACGGCCAGACTTACGGCGCCTTAATTAAGCAGATACGACGCCGTAACTTCGTTTCAGAATCCGCCCCCAGGGCCCAGGGCAGCTTCCATCCTGGGGTCCCTCCTCCACGGCTACCTGCGGATTAAGTGCCCCCGGGAGACTAAATTCATCGGTCATTCGTCCACTCCATAAACCATCAGAGCGAAGTACACTGTACAGATTTCCCAGGTGGTATTTGGGCGGCTAATATATCACCGAAATCCCTGTATATGGATCCAAGGTATAGGGAATTAATCTTCGAAACGCTCCACGCTGGTTCTGGGCCTACATCTAGACCACGTAAGTACAGTTATTTAGTGGTAGTTGGGTTAGTGTTTATCTAACTCTGAAGCGTGTCACCTTTTTTTCGTATCCAAACAACTCATAATTATCGTTCTGTGAAACCCAATATTTTTTTCACAATGAGTATGGGCTATATTTTTTAATGATATAGTAAACAAATTATAGCTGTTACTGAAATACCCCCCAGTCCCTCCGGCTCGTACACCTATGCCTCTGCTTATTGAGCGGATGAAACTTACATTTCTGGTGAGTTTTGAGTTGTTTGAAATTGCAGTATTTGTTTTGAAAATATCGCTAATTTTGGGAAGAGCGTAGGGGAGGAGAACAAAGAAATAGAAGTTTGCAAGAGAATCGGTTAAAAGACTAATTCAAAATGTATCAAAACTCACCAGAAAAAGTTTCCTTCTCCTGTGTGGGACGGGTGTACTTCCGAAATTTTACCAAACTAACATCATTTCAATTCACTGTTGACTACCACTGACTCATCATAAATACCAAATGAAAACTAAAAGCAATGTGGTTATACAATTAGAAGATGACAAGGGAGACCATAAATAAGTAGATACATAAAAAAAAAGTTGCGTATTCGTCCATGTTTGGCGGCCGTTTTCTTAAACAGTGTAAACCTAAGATACCATATCGTTAGTTAGCTAGACATCCACAAATGGATTTCATAAACGCATCTGACGCCGTTCTGTGTATGGCTAGGATCCCACTTCATTGGAACATTCGTGTGTTGACCTACCACACAACACGGGGCGACCATACCCACCCGAAGGAGAAACGAAATGTAAGAAAAATATTCATTATATTAAAAAAAAACTTATGAATAATCAATAAATATGCTATTATTCTACTTCTGTTATTATTTCACTTCTCTTTTTCAATCAGTAACTCTGTAATCACAACAAGTACAAGATTTCAAAACAACATGCGTGTTCGCGCGTGTATTGAAGTAAGAAGTCGATTATAACTACAGTATAGTAATGTAGTTTATTATGATCAAGATGAATGAGATCACCACCTTTGGATGAATTCTTCTTCTGTGCGGTACGTCATTGGGTCACTGCGATCCCGTAAAACTGTGCGGGGTAATCTAATCCGTCGAGTTTCTTCAATTTGCTCATCATCAAGCTCTTGTATGAGATGAATGACTCCACGAAAAAGTTCCAAGGCCTGAAATATGTACTGGTAATACATGATAATCGAGTATACTTATACACGTGCCTACTTGTAATATATAATAACTGAAATGATGCATTCAGGCCTTGATTTACAGACTACTTCATACATTCTTTTTTTTTTTCTTTCTACTCAAAAATTTACACAGCTGGAAATCAGTAATGTTGATCTAGTAAAATTCTAGTTTAACGCCACACTCGGGCAAATCATTTGTAGGTCAGCAGCAGGGAATTGGGTATATTTTACTTTATTACCCGTCTCACAGCGGTACTTCTCACACTTCTCATCGGTTAAATGTCATTATTCTATGCATTTTGAACCCCACATAAAGGCCTATGCGTCACAAATTGCCAGAAACGCCGCTAGCGATTTTTAAAAAGTTAGTGGGGCCTCGGGGCGCCTTGTGGGAGAACGTAACGTGTTGACATTTCACGGGTAGTTGACTCATAATTAGGTTAGGTTAGGTTAGGCTTTCCCATGCTGTTTTTCGTGCTAAAACAGCATTGTAGTCGGATGGTTTCCTGTGCACAACCGGACTGTCTCTTATCTGCTTCACTAGAAACCGTTTTTGTGCATAAGTAAGCAGGGTGGTTTTAAACAGTGCGGCACTAGCTGATACACAGGCCAGCCAACCTACTAGGGCGGGAGCTACCAACCTTTGTGAATCGTCCGCAATTCTGTGGTATGCCAGGTCACGAGTGTGGTTGTCTAGCTAACAACACACTGCTGGGTGTGCGAGTGTCAAGAAATCGTAACATAACTGTCGGGTGCTAGCACACCACAGTGGTGTGTTGACCTACGAAGCGAAATTTTAGTTTAAGAAAACGGGGGTGGGTCTTAAAGTAATGTTTACAAAGTAAAAAAATAATCACCTGTTATGAATTGCCTTCTGCACACCTTCCAGAGGTCAAGGTTTGAAGTTTAGCCTTAAAAAATCTTTGGTAACCAGAGGCTTCCTTCAGTCGCCAACTCCTTCTGTTGGTCATCCCGAGTCGGCACGTCAGGATTGCCTTGAAAAGAGAGACCTGGGTGTTTGTTGATCCTATTAACCGCACCTAATCACGCAACAGAAGTGTGACACACAAAGAAAAAAAGAGCAAGCGGGAGCCAGAGACACGTCCTGCCCCGTAGGTGTTGGCTTGGTGGGGCCACAACAAAGTTCAAACTGCCCGCGTCTGTTGGTCTCCCACTCTCGTGTTGCACCGCGGCGTGACGTCGATCGAAAATTCTCTATTGGGTAGCTTCAGTAAGGGCTGGAAACACTGCAGTCAGCAATATACAATGACCGGTGTGGCGGACTGATCGGTCCCCCCTGATCGCCCACCCCTACTGCGCATTCCCGTGTTTACATGCTCTACTCGGCCCACTCGGAAGAATAGGTTCCCAAGCTCACCAGTACCTTACCAGTATCAGTATAATAAGCGAGACGATTGCGTATGGTGCTTTTAAACATCGCCTTTTTTAAGCTTGTCTCTCATACATTTAATAGTTTTGTGAACGTTTTCACTTTTCTTAAAGCAATTTAAGAAAACTGAAAGCACACGCAAAACTATAAAATGTATGAGATAGGCTTACAAGGTGAAGTTTAAAAGCACCAATAGGTGCATATACAATCGTCTCGCACACTATACTGATACTGATATAAGGTACTGGTGAGCTTGGGCGAACCTATTCTTTGGAGTGGGCCGAGTAGCGCATGTAAACAGGGGAAGGCGCACGCGCCGTAGGGGGAAACCAGAGGGTACCCGGTACCGGTCAGTCCGCCCTGGGTTAAGGGAGGACAGGGTTAGTTAGCTTCCGAGTGAAAAGTAGCCCGTCCCGCGCATGACGTATACTGGGACCCAGTGGCCGGGGTCAGAAGGGAGAAGCCAGGTCAGTCCGACCGTGACCTTCCCAGCGTTAAGAGCAAGGAAGTCCGAGTCACTCCGCGGTCCGGAGGCTTATTGTTCGGTGTTTGGATGCAGATCTGACCAGGGGCAGAATGTAAAGCACTGTACGTTTACCAACAACGTTAACAAGATCCCATAACTGTGTGTAAGAAACAGAGAGTATAATGAGTATGCGCGCGAATGTGCGGTAAGGCAAGTCTTCCATAGTTACCCCTCCGGTCCACGTTTTCTTTTTACATCGTCTTCCATTTAGCGTAACCTGTTTCTGGGTCGTGATCTGGGGTGGGTTTCATCAAAGTTCCCAAGTCCTTGGAAGTGTGCTCAAGGAGTCCCAAGCGTGCGAGAAACATTGGGCATGTTTCACGAAAGCTCCCAAGCCTTGGAACTCTGCCTATTTCGCTCGCCGCCTTGGGAGGCGGGTGCGGGGTCTCCCAAGCGCTCCCAAGGAAGGTTCCAAGCGTCTGACTGTAAACATGGCAGCCCGTGAACAACCCCGCCAGCGCCGACCAAGGAATTTTCGCCCGAGAAGGGACATCTTTAGCGAGTACGATGACACCGAGTTCAAGAAGAGGTACAGGGTGGATCGTGCTGGCCTGTTGTTCGTCACTGACTTGGTGCGACACGTGATTGGCAACAGGACTGAGAGGAGCCGTGCGGTCACAGCGGAGCTGAAAGTGGCGTTGACTCTGAGTAGTAACAAATGTACGGAAGTGGGGGTAGCCTCACGGGGGGGGCTGGAAGTGGGGGTTGGGGGGGTCAGCGGGGGGTTTACGGAAGAGGGGGTATCTGGACCCCCCCCTCCCATCTCTTTTACCTTTTCACCCCCCCCCCCCCCCGCTCGGATTAGCGTACGGAAGCAGGAGGGTGACGGGAGTAGGGGTGCCCAGCAGGGAGGGGGGGGGGTGACGGGAGAGGGGGTACTTGAAGGGTTAAGATAAGATCTTGGGCCCTCGAATGACCACGAGATTATAATCACGGAAAAGGTGAAGGACAATAGGTTAATGACCAGGCTGGAATATGAATTTACTCTCTAATGCAAGTCCGAAAATAAAATAAAAAATCGCCATTGAACGTAAGACTCGATAAATTATTTAAGTTTTTGCTGGATGTATTGTATCATTATCTTCTTATTTCTCATTTCTCAACTTGTTTCTTCTTATTTTTTTCCTCAACTTATATATATATTTTTTTACTCCGGTTATTTGGTGCCATCTAACCCTAAACACTGCAGCACCAAGTCTTTTTTTTTCTGATTTTGCATTAATTAATGTCTTATATCTCATTTCTTAACTTCTTTCTTCTTATTTCTTTTCTCATCTTGCATTTCTTTATATTTTCTGCCTGCTCTTCGATGTCATATGACCTTAGACGTTGCCGCATCGAGTTTACCTTTTTCCGTGAAAAAGGGATCATGTGTGTGTGTGTGTGTGTGTGTGTGTGTGTGTGTGTTCCATTCCCCTCTGATTCTTGAGAAATCTGCGGCTAGCTCGAAATTTTGTGGGCCATCTTTTTTAGCCGATTATATGCTCCGAAGCGGAATTTAGTGAGGATTCTTATGGTATCTTCAAATTCCTCATACGTCTATTAGTTCCCGAGTTACACCGAGAAAATTGTATTTTTTTTCTCTCGTCAGAGTGGCCTAACAAATAAAAATCACTCAAAGCTCCTCATCTACGTTCCTTAGATAGATTGTCATATGTTACTATTAAGAAACTTATCCCAACAACTGCAAATCTGACGTACTTTCATCGAAAATTTAATTTTTAATCATTTTTTATTTACTTTTATGGCGCGTTTCGCGTCATCGTCCGCCAGAACCTTTTACCCTTGATGACACGAAATGCGTCATCGTGCGCGAGAGGGTTAAATAAGTCAGATTTATCTCAAATTCACTGTCTGGGCAGACAAATATTCGGAAAAGAGAAAGCAAACCAGTTTGTAGATATATATAAATATGCTGTATATTCACGTCCTTATGGATATCTTCTTGTTGATTTGGGTATAAATACTCCTGACTCCCTACAGTTTCGCTCAACTCTCCCTTCCATCATACCTTTCTCCCTCCCTCTTCTCTCTCCTCCCCCCCTCCCTCCCTCCCTCCCCTTCCCTTTCCTTCCCTCGTGTTATTAAATAAGTCAGATATATCTCAAATTCACTGTCTGGGCAGACAAATATTCGGAAAAGAGAAGGCAAACCAGTTTGTGTGTATATATATATATATATATATATATATATATATATATATATATATATATATATATATATATATATATATATATATATATATATATATATATATATATATATGCTGTATATTCACGTCCTTATGGATATCTTGTTGATTTGGGTATAAATACTCCTGAATCCCTACAGTTTCGCTCAAACATTGTTGGAGAGCCTCCCAGGTGAACGCGTATTCCAATGGTGAACTCCAGGAAAAAGGAACTCTTACACGTTCTATACTCCCAACATAACGAACCCTATGGTTTAAGCTCTCAGCTACTTCTGATCTTACTCTCTTAAGCCTTTGCAGCTGTTTTCTTAAACCCTCGAAGTCCGCCTTCCTGAAGTCAGGTATTAAGTGTTGTTTCTGCTGACTCTATCCTCCCATTTAATATTAAATCTAATTTCCTTATGATCACTGTTACCTAATGAACCCCCAACCTCAATGTTGCTTATTATGTCCTCTTTATTAATTAATAACAAATCCAAAATATTTTCTTCCCTCGTTGGTGTTCTAATTAGCTGCTTAAGGAAACTATCCTGCGGCGGGAAATGAAAAAGAACCATGCAGCATGGAAAAACTGCATGGAAATTTGTGTGCCTGTGAGAACAAGACAACGCTTGCTGAGCACCCAATGGTGATCACAAGACTAAGATTCCCACCTGCGGGATATACTGTGAAATTTATTAATAATGCTAAAGCATATGAGCCATCTTATTTAGCATTCTATATCTTTGAGAGTATTCTCGTAAAGCCTTCTTCGAATGGGTGTAAAGAGACATCACTTTGCCATAGCGTATGCTTACATTATTTTATTTTATTTTTTTTTTTTACAGCAAAGGAGACAGCTCAAGGGCACAAAAAAGTAAACATTAAAAAAAAAAAGCCCGCTACTCGCTGCTCCTAAAAAGAATCCAAAGAGGTGGCCGAAAGATAGGTCAGTTTCGGGAGGAGAGGTGTCCTGATACCCTCCTCTTGAAAGAGTTCAAGTCGTAGGCAGGAGGAAATACAGATGAAGGAAGATTGTTCCAGAGTTTACCAGCGTGAGGGATGAAAGAGTGAAGATGCTGGTTAACTCTTGCATAAGGGGTTTGGACAGTATAGGGATGAGCATGAGTAGAAAGTCGAGTGCAGCGGGGCCGCGGGAGGGGGGGAGGCATGCAGTTAGCAAGTTCAGAAGAGCAGTCAGCGTGGAAATATCGATAGAAGATAGAAAGAGAGGCAACATTGCGGCGGAATTTAAGAGGTAGAAGACTATCAGTATGAGGAGGAGAGCTGATGAGACGAAGAGCCTTAGCCTCCACTCTGTCCAGAAGAGCTGTGTGAGTGGAGCCCCCCCACACATGAGATGCATACTCCATACGTATGCACGGAGAAACAGTAGAAAGCGGATCCTATTGTGGAAGTAATGCTGTAAACCATTTTAGCTGAACCCACACTGTTTTGTATATAGAACAAACTTACATTAGCTGAACTCACACTGTTTTGTATATAGAACGGTCTTACATTAGCTGAACTCACACTGTTTTGTATATAGAACGAACTTATATTAGCTGAACTCACACTGTTTTGTATATAGAACGAACTTACATTAGCTGAACTCACACTGTTTTGTACATAGAACGAACTTACATTAGCTGAACTCACACTGTTTTGTATATAGAACGAACTTACATTAGCTGAACTCACACTGTTTTGTATATAGAACGAACTTACATTAGCTGAACTCACACTGTTTTGTATATAGAACGGTCTTACATTAGCTGAACTCACACTGTTTTGTATATAGAACGAACTTACATTAGCTGAACCCGCACTGATTAGTTTGGGTTAGTTTTGTTATGTTTGGTTATTTACAATATTCTGCCAACAATCTACTGCTAGGGAGGAGGGAACAGCTGGTAATGGTGTGTCCCTAATAACTGGAAATGACTGCTGATGTGAGTCTTGACCCCTAAAGGACAGGCTACTGCTAGGGAGGGAACAGCTGGTAATGGTGTGTTCCTAATAACTGGAAGTGACTGCTGATGTGAGTCTTGACCCCTAAAGGACAGGCTACTGCTAGGGAGGAGGGAACAGCTGGTAATGGTGTGTCCCTAATAAATGGAAGTGACTGCTGATGTGAGTCTTGACCCCTAAAGGACAGGCTACTGCTAGGGAGGGAACAGCTGGTAATGGTGTGTCCCTAATAACTGGAAGTGACTGCTGATGTGAGTCTTGACCCCTAAAGGACTGGCTAGAGGGAGATTTTCTGCTGGCAGAGCGTGTGCCGTGTTGCTAGACTTTGGTGAAATAGGTGTTCTTCAGCAAAGCCCTGTGTGGCAATTGCAGACAAGAACACAACAGTTCACGGTGCCTTAACACCGCCAATCCTTCACCTACACGATGAAAGAAACTATAAGTCCCTCGGCTGCAGCACGGCGGAGATGTGATGTTGGAAGAACAAATCTTGGCGGCACAGCGGATGACGGGAGTTCCCGCACCCCGCCCTTCTCCGACAGCCGTGCTTTACGGGTTAACTCCCATGCAAGTGAACTAGGGAGGCTTGGGTGTACTTCTGGAGCACTACCCAAATGATGCCTCAGAGCACTCACAGGAATGAAAAAAACTATCAAATGAAAGAAAAACACCCAAAACAGGCAGCAGCAATACGGCACAAAAACAGCACAAAGGTGTCCTTCACAATGACACGGGTGGAGGTATACTGCATGGAGACGGGTGTACTTCTGGAATTTACCACATAGCTAAAGTTAGGTCAGGTCAGGTTAGGTTAGATATAGTACTTTGGTTAGTTTTGTCAAGCTTAATCTTTTAAGATATATACGTGTGATAGGCTTCACACTGAGCCATTGATGTCACTGGCAGTAACAGCACAGCATGCAACTGCAATGGGTATGCTGGAAAAGGAAAGTTTCGTTTAATCGGCGCAACATCTGTGGTCATATGCTGGAGAGAGACAGGAGAGGGAAGGAATTATAGGAGAAGGGAACAGATCCCAGGAGACGGGACACAACCCCCGATTAATACTTGGCACCCATTCACTGCTGGGTGGACAGGGGCGTAGGGTATCGGAAAAGCCGCCCAAATTTTTCCACTCCACCTGGGAATCGAACACGGGCTCTCTTGATTGTGAGCCGAGTGTGCTAACCACTGCACCACGAAGCCCCCGGGTATGCTGGAAATAAGTAAGCTTAAAATAGGCAAGCTTGTTATAGGTTAGCTGGAAATAAGTATGTTTATAATAGGCAAGCTTGTTATAGGTAAGCTGGAAATAAGTAAGCTTAAAATAGGTAAGCTTGTTATAGGTTAGCTGGAAATAAGTAAGCTTAAAATAGGTAAGCTTGTTATAGGTAAGCTGAAAATAAGTAAGCTTGTTATAGGTAAGCTTGTTATAGGTAAGCTGGAAATAAGTAAGCTTGTTATAGGTAAGCTGGAAACAAGTAAGCTTGTTATAGGTAAGCTGGAAATAAGTAAGCTTGTTATAGGTAAGCTGGAAACAAGTAAGCTTGTTATAGTAAAGCTGGAAATAAGTAAGCTTGTTATAGGTAAGTTGGAAATAAGTAAGCTTGTTATAGTTAAGCTGGAAATAAGTAAGCTTGTTATTGGTAAGCTGGAAATAAGTAAGCTTGTTATTGGTAAGCTGGAAATAAGTAAGCTTGTTATTGGTAAGCTGGAAATAAGTAAGCTTGTTATAGGTAAGCTGGAAATAAGTAAGCTTGTTATAGGTAAGCTGGAAATAAGTAAGCTTGTTATTGGTAAGCTGGAAATAAGTAAGCTTGTTATAGTTAAGCTGGAAATAAGTAAGCTTGTTATAGTTAA
>NW_026110663.1:30000-80000 GCF_024679095.1 Eriocheir sinensis
CTTTTAATGCGCAGTTCGTTTGCTGATATATTTTTTTTCCTTCAAATGTTGATAACTGGAAACACTATCAATGTTGGCTTGTCACACATCCCCTCCTGCTGCGACCACAGACAGACAGACAGACAGACAGACAGAAAAAGACAGACAGACAGACAGACAGACAGAAAAAGACAGACAGACAGAAAAAGACAGACAGACAGAGACGTACGCAAAGGGAAAAAAAGGAATGGAAGAAAGAGAGAAGTGAAAAAAGAAAACCGAACAAAAGAGGGAGACGGGAAGGCTAGAAGAAAATAAAGGACGAGCGTAAGGAGAGAGAGAGAGAGAGAGAGAGAGAGATTTACATAGATTTACATAGAAAATCAGACCACACAGACCCCATGGTCCAGACTTGGTGGTCTGTCCTTAAACCTAAGTGATTTTACATTAATCAGAAGACTCCAAAACGTTGCATTTCTACTCTAGTTGATATTAAGTTGAAGGAAGTGACGGTCGAGCTTATTTTTGAAGGAGTCAATCGTGTTACACTGGACCACTGATGGTGGAAGCTTATTCCATTCTCGCACTACAACGTTGGTGAAGAAAAATTTGGTGCAGTCTGAATTTACTTGTCTACATCTGAGTTTTACGCCATTGTTCCTCGTGCGCAAAGTGTCATCGATCATAAACAATGTTGATCTGTCTACATTCGTGAAACCATTAAGTATTCTAAAACATTCGATCAATTTTCCTCGGAGGCGACGTTTCTCAAGAGAGAACATGTTAAGGGTAGAAAGCCTTTCTTCGTAGGATTTGTTGCGCAAGGAAGGGATAATTTTCGTTGCCCGACGCTGAACACCTTCTAATTTAGCAATATCCTTTGCATGGTGGGGAGACCAAAACTGTACCGCATATTCCAAGTGGGTCTGACTAAACTGTTGTAGAGCGAGTATTACATCTTTATTCTTAAATACAAAGTTTCTTTTAATGAATCCCAACATTCTGTTCGCTTTATTTGCTGCATCGATGCATTGCTGTGAGAATTTGAGGTTTGACGCTATTTTGACCACCAAGTCCTAGACGAATAGAACTCTTTTGAGTTTAACGCCGCGCATTTCGTAATCAAACTTCTTATACCTCGTGACAACTTGAAGGACCTGGCACTTGTCACCGTTACAGCGCATCGCCCATCTATCCGACCAATCTGAAATTTTGTGCAAATCCTCTTGGAGGCTTTGCCTGTCTTCGTCAGTGAGAACCGAGTTACCAATCTTTGTGTCGTCTGCAAATTTACTAATGCGGTTATTGAGTCCAACATCCACGTCGTTGATGTAAATAATGAAGAGCACTGGGCCAAGAACCGAGCCCTGAGGGACGCCACTAGTGACAGGCGCCCACTCTGAGTTAAATCCGTCAATCACTACTCTTTGTTGTCTGTTGCTCAACCAATTCGCGATCCATTGGTTTACCTGACCGTCAATACCTATTTGCTTTAATTTGTAAAGTAATTTATGATGCGGACTTTATCAAACGCTTTCTGAAATCAAGATAGACTACGTCCAGTGATTTGGTTACGTCATAAACAGTGAAGAGGTCGTTATAAAAGGTTAATAGGTTTGATAGGCAGGATCTTTTGTTTCGGAAGCCATGTTGTGAGTCCCCAATCAATGAGTGGCTTTCAAGGTAACTCACAATTTTGTCTCTAATTATGCCCTCAAGTAGCTTACCTACAACCGAAGTTAGACTAATGGGCCTGTAATTACCTGGTACTTTTTTGTCTCCTTTCTTGAAAATCGGTTTCACGTTAGCCATTTTCCAATCTGAAGGGACGATGCCTTGTCGCAAGGACATATTTAATACGGTTGTGAGGAGGAGAGTATTTCGCACTTTGTTTCTTTCAGCAGAGTTGGATATACTTCATCAGGTCCAGGACTTTTATTTGTTTTAAGTGATTTGAGGGCTTTAAGGACTTCATCGGGTTTTATTTCAAAGTTAGACAATGCATGCTCGGGATTTACATTAGTACTGGTGGTGGTGGTGGTGGTGGGAGGACTGTTATTATTAAACACCGAGGAAAAGTAATTATTTAATAGGTTTGCAACGTGTTGGCTGTCAGTCACTAGTGCACCGTCGCTGTTTGTTAAAGGTCCAATTCCACTTCTGATCGCCTTTCTGTTGTTTATGTAACTGAAGAAGGATTTCGGATTATTTTTACAGTTGGCTGCAATATTTTCTTCATATCTACGCTTTGCCTGATGCACTAATCCAGGCATCACCAAATGGCGGACCCCGGTCCGGATCCGGACCGAGCGATGGTTCTGTCCGGACCCGTGACCAATCTGCGGCCGGGTGACAGCGGGGAGGGAGGGTGTGGCGGGTGGCGGGGCGCCGTGCAACGCTGGCGGGTGTCAACAGGCCAGTGAGAGCGTGAACACTCTCAATTTCCTGCAGTAGGAAGGTCAAGCTAATATGCAGGGTGGCAGGTATGACCAAAGGGCGTGGTGGGTATCTGGGTGGCATGCACCTTTCACCATGGTGACGAGGTGGTGGACGGTGGCAGCCAGCAGGCGACACGCGGGCAGTGTATAGTGTGGGGGTGGGACATCTTCAAGAAAAAAAATAAAACTTTAATCAATGCTATGTTTGCACATATTCTTTTTCCTAAAAGAGCCACTTTTTATTCATTTTCTCCTGATGATGTTGACTGTTTTACTTGAAGTGTAGGCCTTTAATTCTTTAGGCTGGGACCTCATTAATTTGAGAGAAAAAGGTTTTTTTGGCTCTGCTCGCAATTTATTTTATTCTGAGATTTCTGTTTTCTTTAATCTGAAATAAAGGCCTTAAATTTATTTGCCTGGGACTACTTTTATTTAGGTATAAAGAGCTAGCTGTGCTCTCTGTTAAACATTTCCTGCATTTAAATTAGACAATAAATACTGTTGAATCCATATGAAAATGTCGACATAGGGAACGGCTATAAGACACAAGCTGGACTTCCGTTCGGACCTTTTACTTGGGGGAAATTTTAAGAACTGGACCTCAGTGACTTTTAATTGAATACCCCTGCACTAATCTTTTTACTCGTCGCCTTGCATCATTATAAAGTCTAATGTTTTCGGGCGTGCTTTGGTCTTTCTTTAACCTGTAAGACAATTTTCTCTCCTTGACTGAGTGTTTAATTTCGCTATTAAACCAAGGTGACTTTATTATGTTAATTCGCTTCTCGCACAATGGGACAAATGTGTCCTGCTGAGTGAGTAAGTGATTTTTAAAGTTTAGCCAGGCGTCCTCTGCATTGCCGTCATCTGATAGTTGCATATCTATTAGTTTTCGTCGGATTTCTACGAAGTTGGCTCTTTCGAAATTGGGCACCTTAACTTTATTTTCAGTCACCGATGTTTGAGCTCTAATGTCAACGCGCACTAGTTTATGATCGCAGGAACCGAGGTGTTCTCCTACCGTGACATTACTGACTAGGTTATCTTGGGTCGCTATAACAAGGTCAAGTATGTTATTTTGTCGAGTTGGTTCAGAAACCATTTGGCTTAGATAATTTTCCTCTAGAAATTGATCATTCTATGGGACTCACCTTCTGTACCCGACAGTGTCGCCCAGTCGATATGGGGAGGTTAAAGTCTCCTAGTATCAGTGAGTCGCTGTTATTAAGTGACTGCCTTAAGACGCTGTACATTTCAAGATCGCCATCAAGTGATTGCCCCGGAGGCCTGTAAGTGACAGATATATTTAAATTGACTTTGCAATGTTTACCGCACGCACAAATGTTCAACGTTACTGTTTCTTGGTGTTTTGTCAGTAGGTTGCAAGTAGCTTTTGACAAAAAGGGCGACACCACCCTCTACGGTTTTACACGATCATTGTTGAAGAATCTGTAGCCATCTATGTTGTATTCGGAACTTAAATCAATATTAGTGGTGTCGATAAATGTTTCGGTTATAGCAATTACGTCAAAGTTTTCTGTCAGAGCAAGACATCGCAGTTCATCAAATTTGTTTCTTAGGCTACGCGCATTGAAACTAAGGACCTTAGGTTATCTTGAAGCTTGGTAATAGAGGTACTGGAGGGTTCAATGTTACGAGTCTGTTGCGGTGTATGGTGTCTATTTACACGGGCGGGATGGAAAGGACGTGGCTGAGAGTCGTTTTTATTGTTCGGGCGTTACGTACGGCGTTGTTGAGGAGCCTTCCGAATCTGGCTGCCCTGATGGGGACAGGTGTATGCTGTCCCTTTGGAAAAGTTTACTCTGGCCGTAGAAATGGTTCCAGGCGTTAAAGAACTCGACGTCAAGTTCTCCGCAGAGAGTCTGTAGGAGGTTGTTGAGGCTGAAGGCCTTACTGTAGAAGTCGCCCTCATCCCATGTCCGTGGTAGAATTCCTGAAATCAAAATATTAGGGGATTTAGACTTATACTGCTGGATGAGCCTACGGTACTTGTCCAGCAGTTCTCAGACCGGGTCGTGGTGACGTCGTTTGTACCTGTGGAGAACAAAGAGAGTCATTAGAGGCCACAGAGGAGACCTCGTCCAGTGCAGCTGTGATGTCGTCAACACCAGCTCCAGGATAGCAGTAGTTACGCCTACGACGGGGGACTCTGCCACAGAATTCAACCACCTGATGGCGAATCATAGAGTCACCGACCAAGAAGGTGCTCTGTTCCTCGTCCTCCTCCTCCAGTATGGCAAATCTGTTGTAGCAATGAGTAGGATAAATGGCTCTAGGGGCGGGTCTGGCTCCTCCTCTCACGGGGGTGAAGCATTCAGCGTCAGCTCTACCGGTTCCCTGTGACGTGCCTTCTTCGGAAGGTGGCTGGGCATCGAGTGCAGGTGAGGAGGGTGATGAGGCGTCACTTGCAGGAGGGGCGACGATGTTGGCCTGGATAAACTCCTGCAAGGTATCAACATTACTTGTTAGTTCGGTGATCTTCTTCTCGCCAGCCGTCAGCCTTTCGTCCTGTTGAAGGAGTCTCGTTTCCATCTGCTGTGTCAACAGGCAGATCTTGCAGACGGACGATCGTCCTGAGAAGAAATGACCAGAGAAGTTTCCTGTGCAAGTCAAACATTTCTTTAGCGCCATCTTGGTAAGGAGGAAAGAGCAAGTGAGTAGTGTTTATCTATATATTTGCTTTGCTTTGTCTTTTTCGTAGGGCAGAGGGACGCATGCGTGAATAAGCGAGAATAAGTGAGAGAGAGAGAGAGAGAGAGAGAGAGAGAGAGAGAGAGAGAGAGAGAGAGAGAGAGAGAGAGAGAGAGAGAGAGAGAGAGAGAGAGAGAGAGAGAGAGAGAGAGATAGAGAGGTGGGAATGAGATAGGGAGGGAGGAGAGACAGAGAGGGGCAAGTGGGGGGTAGTAATGAGAGAGAGAGAGAGAGGGGGGGGGCAATGGAGAGGGGAGGCGAGAGAAGAGGAGGAGCGAAACGCGAGGGACGAGAGGGAGAGACGCAGGTGAGGAAAAATTTAGAGGATTACTGTGTCTCTGGGGAATACTCTGGTCAAGTCAGGTCAGGTAACTCTGAACACCTGCGTAGGGAGTGGCGTCGGAGTGGAATCTGGAAATATATAAAGAATGTGGCGGAAAGAGTGTAACACTGTGTTTTGTGTATAGGTGTATATATGTTTTACAGGGCGCTACGGCGAGAGGGTAGATACAGGCAGAGAGAGGTAGTAAAAATAAGGGCAAGACTTAATCCTGTCCAGCGAAGCACGTGGTCGCACAGCAAACAGCACACCTCTGCAGGCAGCTAACTCGGCTGACAATAAGCAGTACGCAGCACGACGCGAAATAAGCACACGGCACACAGCACAGCAAGATCTACAGTACAGTGCAGTACAGCACACGAGGGTGGAATCGCAAGCGAGAGAGGTCACGGAAGTGGGAGCGTGCGGTTTGACCTCTCGGAGGAGGGCAGGCGCTGAGAGAGAGAGAGAGAGAGAGAGAGAGAGAGAGAGAGAGAGAGAGAGAGAGAGAGAGAGAGAGAGAGAGAGAGAGAGAGAGAGAGAGAGAGAGAGAGAGAGAGAGAGAGAGAGAGAGAGAGAGAGAGAGAGAGAGAGAGAAAAAAAATTACATAGAAAATCATACCACACAGACCACATGGTCTTGACTAGGTGGTCTGTCCTTAAACCTAAGTGATTTTACATTAATTAGAAGGCTCAAACGTTGCATTTCTAATCTAGTTGATATTGTTGAAGGAAGTGACGGTCGAGCTTTTTTGAATGAGTCAATCGTGTTACTCTGTACCACTGACGGTGGAGCTTATTACATTCTCGCACTACAATGTTGGTGAAGAAAATTTGGTGTTGTCTGAATTTACTTGTTTACATCTGAGTTTTACGCCATTGTCCTCGTACGCAAAGTGTCATCGATCATAAACAATGTTGATCTGTACATTCGTGAAACCATTAAGTATTTTAAAACATTCGATCAGTTTTCCTCGAGGCGACGTTTCTCAAGAGAGAACATGTTAAGGTGGAAAGCATTTCTACGTAGGATTTGTTGCCCAAGGAAGGGATCATTTCGTTGCCCGACGCTGAACACCTTCTAATGTAGCAATATCCTTTGCATGGTGGGGAGACCAAAACTGTACCGCATATTCCAAGTGGGATCTGACTAAACTATTGTAGAGCGGAAGTATTGCATCTTTATTCTTGAATAAAAAGTTTCTTTTAATGAAGCCCAACATTCTGTTCGCTTTATTTGCTGCATCGATGCACTGATGTGAGAATTTGAGGTTTGACGCGATTTTGACCCCCAAGTCCTTGACGCATTGAACGCTTTTGAGTTTAACGTCGCGCATTTCGTAATCGAACTTCTTATTCCTCGTTCCAACTTGAAGGACCTGGCACTTGTCTACGTTAAAGGGCATCTCCCATCTATCCGAGCAGTTGAAATTTTGTGCAAATCCTCTTGAGGCTTTGGCTGTCTTCGTCAGTGAGAACCGAGTTACCAATTTTTGTGTCGTCTGCAAATTTACTAATGCGATTATTGAGTCCAACATCCACGTCGTTGATGTAAATAATGAAGAGCACTGGGCCAAGAACCGAGCCCTGAGGGACGCCACTAGTGACCGGCGCCCACTCTGAATTAAATCCGTCAATCACTACTCTTTGTTGTCTGCTGCGATTTAATTTGTAAAGTAAGTTATGATGTGGGACTTATCAAACGCTTTCAAGAAACCAAGATAGACTACGTCCAGTGATTTGTTACGTCATAAACAGTGAAGAGGTCGTTATAAAAGGTTAATAGGTTTGATAGGCAGGATCTTTTGTTTCGAAGCCATGTTGTGAGTCCCCAATTAATGAGTGGCTTTCAAGGTAACTCACAATTTTGTCTCTAATTATGCCTCAAGTAGCTTACCTACAACCGAGGTTAGACTAATGGGCCCATAATTACCTGGTACTTTTTGTCTCCTTTCTTAAAATCGGTGTCACGTTAGCCTTTTCCAATCTGAAGGAACGATGCCTTGTCGCAAGAACATATTGAATACGGTTGTGAGGAGGAGAGTATTTCGCTCTTGTTTCTTTGAGCAGAATTGATATACTTTGTCAGGTCCAGGACTTTTATTTGTTTTAAGTGATTTGAGGGCTTTAAGGACTTCATCGGGTTTTATTTCAAAGTTAGGCAATGCATGCTCGGGATTTACATTAGTACTGGTGTTGGTGGTAGCGAGAGGAAGACTGTCAGTATTGAACACCGAGGAAAAGTAATTGTTTAATAGGTTTGCAACGTGTTGGCTGTTAGTCACTAGTGCATCGTCGCTGTTTGTAAAGGGTCCAATTCCACTTTTGATCGCCTTTCTGTTGTTTATGTAACTGAAGAAGGATTTCGGATTATTTTTACAGTTGGCTGCAATAGTTTCTTCATATCTGCGCTTTGCCTGACGTACTAATCTGTTTATTTGTCGCCTGGCATCATTATAGAGTCTAATGTTTTCGGGCGAGCTTTGTTCTTTCTTTAATCTGTAAAACAGTTTTCTCCTTGACTGAGTGTTTAATTTCGCTATTAAACCAAGGTGGGCTTTTATTAGTGTTAATTCGCTTCTCGCACAAGGGGACAAATGTATCCTGCTGAGTGAGTAAGTGATTTTTAAAGCTTATCCAGGCGTCCTCTTCATTGCCATCATCTGACAGTCGCATTTCTATTAGTTTTCGTCGGATTTCTACGAAGTAGGCTCTTTTGAAATTGGGCACCTTTACTTTATTTTCAGTCACCGATGTTTGAGCTCTAATGTCAACGTGCACTAATTTATGATCGCAGGAACCGAGGTGTTCTCCTACCGTGACATTACTAACTAGGTTATCTTGGGTCGTTATAACAAGGTCGAGTATGTTATTTTGTCGAGTTGGTTCAGAAACCATTTGGCTTAGATAATTTTCTTCTAAAAATTCGATCACTCTATGTGACTCACCTTTTGTACCTGACAGTGTCGCCCAGTCGATATGGGGAAGGTTGAAGTCTCCTAATATCAGTGAGTCGCTGTTGTTAAGTGACTGCCTTAAGATGCTGTACATATCAAGATCGGCATCGAGTGATTGCCCCGGAGGCTTGTAACCCCAACATTCCCAACATTCTAGACCTCTTCCTTACCTCAAACCCTTCTGCTTATTCTGTCAAACTGTTCTCTCCGTTGGGCTCCTCCGATCACAATCTTATTTCTGCATCCTGTCCTATCGCTCCTGTACACCCTCTGGACCCACCGAAGAGGCGATGCTTCTGGCATTTTGCTTCAGCTCGGTGGGACAACCTGAGGATGTACTTTTCCGATTTCCCGTGGAATGATTATTGCTTCCAGGATAGAGACCCCTCTGTGTGTGCTCAGCGCATCACAGAGGTGATTGTCTCTGGAATGGAGGCATACATTCCTCGTTCTTTCTCTACTCCTCACGCAAAAAAGCCTTGGCTTAATCACGCTTGTTCTCGTGCTGTTAATGATAGAGAGGTAGCTCACAAAAGGTACCAGAGCCTTCAAACTAATGCTAATTATGAACTTTACATTTCTGCCCGAAATCAGCCAAATCTATTCTCCGACTAACCAAAATTCTTTCATTAATAGAAAATGTCAAAACCTTGCTTTCTCTAACTCTTCCTGTGACTTCTGGCATCTAGCCAAAACATCTCCTCCAACTTCACTTCTTCATCTTTCCTCCACTCTCAGTCCTGACGGCAACACTGCTGTCTCATCTATCTCTAAGGCTGAACTCTTCTCTCAAACTTTTTCTAAAACTCCACTCTGGACGATTCTGGGCATATTCCTCCTACTCATCCCCCTCTGACTCCTTTATGCCTGTTATAAAGATTCTTCAAAATGATGTTTTCTATGCCCTCTGGCCTCAGTCCTCAGAAGGCTTATGGACCTGATGGAGTGCCTCCTATTGTCCTTAAAACTGTGCCTCCGTGCTGTCACCCTGCCTGGTCAACCTATTTCGCCTCTGCCTGTCAACATCTACCTTTCCTTCTTGCTGGAAGTATGACTTCATACAGCCTGTACCTAAGAAGGGTGACTGCTCCAATCCATCAAACTACCGTCCTATTGCTTTACTTTCTTGTTGACATCTAAAGCTTTTGAATCAATCCTTAACCGGAAGATTCAAAAGCACCTTTCCACTTCTGACCTTCTATCTGATCGCCAGTATGGGTTCCGCAAGGGGCGTTCTACTGGTGATCTCCTAGCCTTCTTAACTGACTCTTGGTCATCCTCTTTTAGCCGTTTCGGTGAAACTTTTGCTATTGCGCTGACATATCAAAGCTTTTGATAGGGTCTGGCACAAATCTTTGCTTTCAAAACTACCTCCACGGTTTCTATCCTTCTCTCTGTACCTTTATCTCCAGTTTCCTTTCTGACCGTTCTATTTCTGCTGTGGTAGACGGTCACTGTTCTTCTCCTAAATCTATTAACAGTGGTGTCCCACAGGGTTCTGTCCTATCTCCCACTCTTTTTCTGTTGTTCATTGATGATCTTCTTTCCAAAACGAACTGTTCTATCCATTCCTATGCCGATGACTCCACTCTGCATTATTCAACTTCTTTTAATAGAAGACCCACCCTTCAGGAACTTAACAACTCAAGGCTGGAGACTGCAGAACGCTTAGCCTCAGACCTTACTATTATTTCCGATTGGGTCAAGAAGAACCTGGTGTCCTTCAACGCCTCAAAAACACAGTTTCTCCACCTATCCACTCGACACAATCTTCCAAACAACTATCCCTATTCTTTGACAACACCCAGCTATCACCTTCCTCAACACTAAACATTCTCGGTCTATCCTTAACTCAAAATCTCAACTGGAAACTTCATATCTCATCTCTTACTAAATCAGCTTCCTCGAGGCTGGGCGTTTTGTACCGTCTCCGCCAGTTCTTCTCCCCTGCACAGTTGCTGTCCATATACAGGGGCCTTGTCCGCCCTCGTATGGAGTATGCATCTCATGTGTGGGGGGGCTCCACTCACACAGCTCTTCTGGACAGAGTGGAGGCTAAGGCTCTTCGTCTCATCAGCTCTCCTCCTCATACTGATAGTCCTCTTAAATTCCGCCGCAATGTTGCCTCTCTTTCTATCTTCTATCGATATTTCCACGCTGACTGCTCTTTTGAACTTGCTAACTGCATGCTTCCCCCCCTCCCGCGGCCCCGCTGCACTCGACTTTCTACTCATGCTCATCCCTATACTGTCCAAATCCCTTATGCAAGAGTTAACCAGCATCTTCACTCTTTCATCCCTCACGCTGGTAAACTCTGGAACAATCTTCCTTCATCTCTATTTCCTCCTGCCTACGACTTAAACTCTTTCAAGAGGAGGGTATCAGGACACCTCTCCTCCCAAAACTGACCTATCTTTCGGCCACCTCTTTGGATTCTTTTTAGGAGCAGTGAGTAGCGGGCTTTTTTTTTTCATTAATGTTTGCTTTTTGTGTGCCCTTGAACTGTCTCCTTTGCTGTAAAAAAAAAAAAAAAAAAAGTGACATTTTTATTGACTCTTGCTATGTTTACTCGCACGCACAAATGTTCAACGTTACTGTTTCTTGGTGTTTTGTCAGTGGGTTGCAAATAGCTTTTAACATAAAGGGCGACGCCACCGCCTCTACGGTTTACACGATCGTTGTTAAAGAGTCTGTAGCCATCTATGTTGTATTCGGAACTTAAATCAATATTTGTGGTGTCGATAAATGTTTCCGTTATAGCAATTACGTCAAAGTTTTCTGTCAGAGCAAGACATCGCAGTTCATCAAACTTGTTTCTTAGGCTGCGCGCATTGAAACTAAGGACTCTTAGGTTATCTTTAGGCTTGGTAATAGAGGTGGTGGTACTGGCGGGTTCAATGTTACGAGTTTGTTGCGGTGTATGGTGTCTATTTAAACGGGTGGGATGGAAGGACGTGGCTGAGAGTCGTTTTTTGTTCGGGCGTTACGTACGGCGTCGTTGAGGAGCCTTCCGAATCTGGCTGCCCTGATGGGTACAGGTGTATGCCGTCCCTTTGGAAAAGTTTACTCTGGCCGTAGAAACGGTCCGAGGCGTTAAAGAGCACGATGTCAAGCTCTCCGCAGAGAGTCTGTAGGCGGGTGTTGAGGCTGAAGGCCTTACTGTAGAAGTCGCTCTTATCCCATGTCCGTGGTAGAATTCCTGAAATTAAAATATTTGGGGATTTAGACTTATACTGCTGGATGAGCCTACGGTACTTGTCCAGCAGTTCCTCAGACCGGATCGTGGTGACGTCGTTTGTACCTGTGTGGAGAACAAAGAGTGAGTCATTAGAGGCCTCAGCGGAGACCTCGTCCAGGGCAGCTGTGATGTCGTCAACACCAGCTCCAAGATAACAGTAGTTACGCCTACGACGGGGGACTCTGCCACCAAATTCAACCACCTGGTGGCGAATCATAGAATCACCGACCAAGAAGGTGCTCTGTTCCTCGTCCTCCTCCTCCAGTATGGCAAATCTGTTGTAGCAATGAGTAGAATAAATGGCTCTAGGGGTGGGTCTGGCTCCTCTCACGGGGTGAAGCCTTCGGCGTCAGCTCTACCGGTCCCCTGTGACATGTCTTCTTCGGAAGGTGGCTGGGCATCGACAGCAAGTGCGGAGGGTCATGAGGCGTCACTTGCAGCAGGGGCGACGATGTTGGCCTGGATAAACTCCTGCAAGGTTTCAACAGTACTTGTTAGTTCGATGATCTTCTCGCCAGCGGTCAGCCTTTCGTCCTGTTGATGGAGTCTCGTTTCCATCTGCTGTGTCAACAGGCAGATCTTGCAGACGGTCGATCGTCCTGAGAAGAAATGACCATTTCTTTAGCGCTATCTTGGTAAGGAGGAGAGAGCAAGTGAGTAGTGTTTATCTATTTATTTGCTTTTCTTTTTATTTTTCGTAGGGCAGAGGGACGCGCGCGTGAATAAGAGAGAGAGAGAGAGAGAGAGAGAGCGAGAGAGAGAGAGAGAGAGAGACTCATAGATACATACATATGCACACGCAATCCGGTATGTGTTGGGGGGGGGAAGAGTAGGGGAGTAGATATAATATCAACTGATTAAATAATTACATACATTATACCTGTTAAATGGTCTCTCTCTCTCTCTCATTTATCTCTATCTCACTTTCTTTGGCTCCATGTTTATATACGTAAAACTGATGTGCACTCCAGCATCTCGTTTTTCATGTAAACCTGTTTTTGTATGTGTACATTATTAAAGTAATATTTAGTACTCCGCTCACACCCACCCACACGCACACCCATAACCCACCCACACCCACCCACCTACACCCATAACCCACACCCACACCCATAACCCACACCCATCCACCCACACCAACACCTACACCCACACCAACACCTACACCCATAACCCACACCCACACCCATAACCCACACCCACACCCATAACCCATACCCACCCACCCACACCCACACCCACACCTACACCCACACCCACACCCACACCCATATCCCACACCCACCCACCCACACCCATAGCCCACCCACACCCACACCCACACCCACCCACCCACACCCATAGCTCACCCACACTACACCCACACTCACACCCACACCCATAACCCACACCCACCCACACCCACACCCCTAACCTACACCCACCCACACCCACCCACCCACACCCACACCCATCCACCCACATCCACACCCCACCCACCCACCCACAATCACACCCATAACCCACACCCACCCACCCACACCTATAGCTCACCCACAACTATACCAACACCCACACCCACACCCATAACTCACACCCACCCACACGCACACCCATAACCCACCCACACCCACACCCATAACCCACACCCACCCAACCACACCCATAACCCACCCACACCCACACCCACACCCATAACCCACACCCACCCAACCACACGCACTCACCCACCCACACACCCACACCCACATACCCCTCCCCCATATATATATATATATATATATATATATATATATATATATATATATATATATATATATATATATATATATATATATATATATATATATATATATATATATATATATATATACATACACACATATATATATATATATATATATATACACACATAAGAGAGAGAGAGAGAGAGAGAGAGAGAGAGAGAGAGAGAGAATGAATGAATGCGGTGCTTGCTCCCTGAGCCCACGCCTGTCTGCTTTGCTGCATGGTGACGGAAGTGTGTTCACACTATCCAACACTGACAGGCTCTGGGCCGGGCTGTACTGGCGCGGACCTGCAAAATATTCTCTCCGACAATCCTGACCGGCAAGTGGTTGTGACGGTCCGCGCCGGAGACGTGTAGGTCCGTAGCGGTGTGAACACAACACTGGGTTTCCCACTGAAGAATATTTTGTCGTCCGGAACGGTGGTACGGACCGGTCATTTTACGTATGGTGTGAATCAGCCTTTGCCGACCCGAGATGACCCACAAATTACTTCAGCCAATTCTTTTTTCTTTTTTTTTGTCTTCTTTTCCTTCTCTTTTCCAACTTCTGTTTCTTTTGCTTTATTATTTCACCTTACTCCTTCCTTTAAACAACTTCTCTTATCTATTCTTTCATCAATCCATTTACTTTTTTTTTACTTTTTCTCTTTTTTTCAACTTTTTCTTCATCGTTTAACTTTCTCTTTTCACCCATTTTCTTCACTTTACTGTTTCTTCAACTTCACTTTTCTTCTGTCAATCAACTTATCTAACGTTTTCTCAACACATTTATTTTTTGTCCTCATTTTCTTTATATTTTATATTTTTTAAATTTCTCTACTATGTATTTTTCCTTCTTTTCCTACCCGACTGTGCTCATCCTGAACAGCTTCGCTTCTCTTCCTTCGGATACTTCATCAACTGTTTCCTCATCGCATTACCTTTTTCCGCTACACTTTGTTTTTTTTCCTTTTTTTTATTTAACCAGTTTTTCCACAACGAGACAATTCGTTCATTAACTTTTTTCTCCTAACTGTTCTTCCTATTTTTAGTGGGTGGTGTGCCTCATCTTCATTTAATTAACGTTTTGTCTGATGGTTAAACCTCCTAACTTTTCCCCTGAGCTCTTTTCATTAGAGTTTCTACCATATCATTTGGTCGTCGTCATTACATATTAACCTTCCCGCGCCTTCCTTACCATAATCATTTAATTCAATCCTTCGTATTGAGCATCATAAAGTACGGATTAAAGATATGGGGATATAGTGCTGCATGCCATATCCAGCAAAAAACAACAGCCAAAGTTGCGCTTGGTGCAATAAATTTGACCATGCAACACCATATATAGGGAGCTAAAGTGGCTGAAGATATGTGATATGTACAAGCACGAGTCGGAATCACTGTGAATAATGTAATGAGTTAAAGATTGCCGGGTTGGTTGTTCTGCCCTAAGGTGAGTGAGACTCGCGATGTCAACACAAGACATCAACACCAACTACTTGTTCCCAAAACTAGAACTTGTATAGGAGACAGGTCTCTACTGGTAGCTGGACCTAAACAGCCTACCTGATCACGTGAAGGACACCAAATATGTCTATTTTCAAAAGTGAGTTGAAAAAAACTATCTTTTTTAGTTTTAACGAACAGACTTTCTCCAAGTCGTGACTACACTCATGTATATGATATTTTTGTTTTGTTATACATTTTATGACAACATTCTTGTATATGGCTATTATATTATCTTACGACAACGTGTACGCACATTCCTATTTTATTAGTATTATATCATTTTATTCTTGTTTACGGAAAACCTTATGTCTTATATTTTCAAGATCTAGGTTTTATATTGCATCGTTTACTATTATCTTATTTCCTATTTTATATGTATATCTTAACTTGATATAAGGTCCTAGTATAGAAACCCCAGTATGTTATTTCGCTCTGTACTAGGACGTTTTCGTCACAATGTATGCCAGTAATAACCAGGGCAGTAGCAAGAAGTAGTGAGCCCCCCCAATAAAAAAAATATATATGTGGGGCCCCATACAGACAACCGAGTTTTACATTTTTTTCAGTAATAGTAAGGAGTACAGCTATTGAAAAAAACAATGAATGATGATGTTATATATTTAAGTGGTGCTGAGCCGGGCACAACGTGGGGGCACGACTGATAAGCAGGCCTATCAGAGTACAAAAATAATGTTTCTCTTAACAAAGTATGATGATTTAAATGCAAATCGATCATTAAAAGGCTTTTTTCGAGCTTTGTGGTTTGCAAACTTATTAACCAAAGCATCAAAATCACGAGATCTAGCAACATCATGTTCAATGAAGATGATTCCTAGAGCAGAGAGCCTCTCATCTGACATTGTTGACCGCAAAATATTTTTTTATTATTTTCATCCTACTAAAGCTTCTCTCTGCACTTGCAACAGTAACTGGAGTTGTGAACATAGCTCTCAACACAATTCCAGGGTTTGGGTATATTTCCTGAAGATTATTACTACAAATATATGTTAAGAAATCTTTAGCAGTAGCAAGAGTTTTTTTCTCTACTGACAACAGCAATGAAATGTCTCAACTCCATTTCCAGTTCAGGTGCATCAATGTCTCCCATTATTTCCTCATATTTCTTGCATCGAATGTGAAGCTTGTTTTCGTCAATACACTGCTTGAATTGCTTTGTATTTACAAAAAGCCAAACAGGTTATGCCACCCATAAGCTGACTAATTCCTGAGTTGACGGATGATATAACCTGATCTACTACAACAAAAAGAACTGACCTTTTTTTTGTCCTCAGATAAGATAATTTTCATTGCGACACATAGTCAAACATGCTTTTTTTTTCTTCGTGTACGCGTCTGCGGAAATACTTTGGCTACATTCACCTGCTCAGCTATTTCCGATGCATTAAGATTTTTAATTTTTTTTACAACAAAGGAGGCAGCTCAAGGGCACAAAAAAAGGAAACAATAATAAAAAAGCCAGCTACTGCTGCTCCTAAAAAGAATCATAAGAGGTGGCCGAAAGAGAGGTCAGTTTCGAAGGTGTCCTGATAACTTTCTCTTGAAAGAGTTCAAGTCGTAGGCAGGAAATACAGATGAAGGAAGATTGTTCCAGAGTTTACCAGCGTGAGGGATGAAAGAGTGAAGATGCTGGTTAACTCTTGCATAAGGGGTTTGACAGTATAGGGATGAGTATGAGTAGAAAGTCGTGCAGCGGGGCCGCGGAGGGGGAGGCATGCAGTTAGCAAGTTCAGAAGAGCAGTCAGCGTGGAATTATCGATAAAAGATAAAAAGAGAGGCAGCATCGCGACGGAATTCAAGAGGTAGAAGACTATCAGTAAGAGGAGGAGAGCTGATGAGACGAAGAGCCTTAGAATCCACTCTGTCCAGAAGAGCTGTGAATGGAGCCCCACACGTGAGATGCATACTAATGAGGGCGGACAAGGCCCTGTATATGGATATTACCTGCGGGGGAGAAGAACTGGCGGAGACGACACAAAACGCCCAACCTCGAGGAAGCTGATTTACTGAGAGAGGAGATATGAAGTTTCCAGTTGATATTTTGAGTTAAGGATAGACCGAGGATGTTTAGTGTTGAAGATGGTGATAGCGAAGAATAGGGGATAGGTGTTTGGAGGTTTGTGTCGAGTTGATAGGTGAGAATTGAGTTTGAGGCATTGAAGGCACAAGGTTCCTTCTGCCCCAATCGGAAATGATAGCAAGGTCTGAGATTGCTGTTCTGCATCCTCCAGTCTGGAGTCGTGTACTTCCTGTTGTGATGGGCTTCTATTGAAAGAAGTTGAATAATGCAGAGTGGAGTCGTCTGCGTATGAGTGGACGGGACAGTTTGTTATGGAAAAAAGATCATTGATGAATAACACGAAAAGAGGGTGATAGGACAGAGCCCTGTGGAACACCACTGTTGATAGGTTTAGGGAAGAACAGTGACCGTCTACCACTGCAGAGATGGAACGACCGGAAAGGAAACTGAGATAAAGGACAGAGAGGATAGAATCCAAAAGAGGGCAATTTAGAAAGAAGACTTGTGCTAGACTTTATCGAAGGCTTTCGATATGTCTAGCGCAAAGAGAAAGTTTCACCGAAACGGCTAAGAGAATGACCAAGAGTCAGTTAAGAGAAGAAGATCGCCAGTAGAACGCCCTTGCGGAACCCATACTGGCGATCAGATAGGTTAGAAGTGGAAAGGTGCTTTGAATCTTCCGATTAAGGATTGATTCAAAAGCTTTAGATAGACAGGAAAGTAAAGCTATAGGGCGGTAGTTTGAGGATTGAACGGTCACCCTTCTTGGCACAGGCTGTACAAAGGCATACTTCCAGCAGGAAGGAAAGGTAGATGTTGATAGGCAGAGACGAAAGAGATTGACCAGGCAGGGTGTCAGCAAGGAAGCACAGTTTTAAGGACATTAGGAGGCACTCCATCAGGTCCATAAGCCTTCTGAGAGTTGAGGCTAGAGAGGGCATAGAAACATCATTTGAAGAATCTTAATAACAGGCATAAAGGAGTCAGAGGGGATGAGTAGGAGGTATGCCCAGAATCGTCCAAGGTGGAGTTCTTACAGAAAGTTTGAGCGAAGAGTTCAGCCTTAGAGACAGATGAGACGGCAGTTGACGTCAGAGTTAATGAGAGGAGGAAGAGGAAGAAGTGATATTGAGGAGATATTTTGGCTAGATGCCAGAAGTCACGGGAAGAATTAGAAGAAGTGTGTTGACATTTTCTATTGATAAAAGAAGTTTTGGTAAGTCGGAAAATAGATTTGGCACGATTCCGGGCTGAAATGTAAAGGCCAGAAGAAGGGAGTTCAAATTTGAACCTTATGAGCTGCCTCTATCTTTAATAGCACGAGAACAAGCATGATTAAGAATATGGGTTTGAAGTTCTTTAGGGGTTAGTTGAAGGTGTACCGTATTTCTTTGTGTTAGGTCACGAGAGGGCAGAGTGTCTTGGGCTAGGTCAGGTGAGGGTACGGGTTAGGTAAGGTCACGGCCTGGCACGTGTCTGAAAGGGGCCAGTGGGGTAAGAGGGGGGGGTCAAGAGGTCGTAGGGCAGGTCACGGTTGGTTAGTGTTTATAAGAGTTGTTACGTTGAAGGAGCATTTGTTGTTGTTGTCGTTGTGTGTGTGTGTGTGTGTGTCACTCTTTATTAATTTAATCAGCGACGCGTTCCGAGTCACCACCAACATCACCACCACCACCACCACTACCACCACCACCACCACCACCACCACCTCTTCCACCACCACCACCACCACCACAACCACCACCTGCACCTTCCCTCTCCTTCTCTCTCTCTTTCTCTCTACACCTGCACCGTCTCTCCCTCCTCCTCCTCCTCCTCCTCCTCCTCCTCCTCCCTCCTTCTATCTCCTCCTTCTTGTCTCTCTCTTTCTTTCTCTTCCTTCGTCTCCACGGCAACAACCTCTTTCTCTGTCCCACCCATGACCTCTCTTCTCTCTCTTCTCTCTCTCTCTGATATAATGGCTCTTTAACTATCCAAATCCAAAATAACGCATAGATTTACACTGACCTACTAAATTTATAACTCCATACATAAATAGATAGATATAGATTGATATATATAGATAGATAGATAGATAGAGAGACAGATAGATGGAAGGTAAACAACTGCTAAGATTTCCTACACTCAACACACACACACACACACACACACACACACACACACACACACACACACACACTCATATAAGGAAAGAGAGAAGGAGAGGATGCTGGTGCTAGGTAATGTGATATGGCAACTTAGTGCTTGAGAGTCTAGTATTAACCTCTTGGAAATGCTGATGTTGTAATAGAGAGAAGACAAGGATTGCTACTGTAGTCTTGTGTGTGTGTGTGTGTGTGTGGGTGGGTGGGGGGAAGGTAAGAAGAAAAAAAAGACAAAAAGACAAGAAAAGAAGAAAACAAAAAGTGAAAAGAACAGGAAAGAAATGAAAAGAAGGAGAGGAGAAGAAAAAGAAGACAAATAAAAGACATGAAGAAGAAGAAGAAGAAGAAGAAGAGGAAAACATAAGACAAAAAGAAGAACACAAGAAGAAAATGAAGTGAAAAAGAAGGAAATAAGAAAAGAAAAGAAAACAAGAAAAGTAAAGAAAAAAACCGTTAATGTTCAATGTCCGCCCATGGAAACAGGGGTGTGTGTGTGTGTGTGTGTGTGTGTGTGTGTGTGTGTGTGTGTGTGTGTGTCATTGTACCCCTCCTGCCCAGACTGTTTGCCGCGGTGAGAGAGAGAGATAGCTTGACCTGCCTCACCGCCTCCTCATGACGCTCTTTCATAATTTTTTTTTTATTTGTTGTTTTGTTTTGTGTGTGTGTGTGTGTGTGTGTGTGCAGGAGGAGGAAGGAGGAGGAGGAGGAGGAGAAAAAGGCATGAGAATTAGGTTAGACTCAAATGTAACACACACACACACACACACACACACACACACACACACACACACACACACACACACACACACACACACACACACACACACACCAAATATAGGAGGATGAGGAGGCGATAAATTGGTTGATGAAACACTAAAAAAAAAAAATCAGGATATATTATTTTCTTTTTGCTCTCTCCTTCCTCCTCTTCCTTTCTTTCTCCTCCTTTGGGTCTCCTTCACTGACCTTAACACTACTCGTTCTTCCTCTTCCTCATCTTCCTCATCGTTAAACCTATTCCCTACCTTTCCTCTCCCTCATCTCGTCCTCTTTCCTCACTTGACTCCACCCTTCTTTCTTCTCTCCCACTCCTCCATCCCTCTTTCCTCAATTCTCCATTCTTCCTCCTTTTATCCCCTTGTTTCCTCCTCCTCTCTCTCTTTCCTCCACTGTTCCTCTTTTTTCCTCCACCTTCCTCTTTCCTCACTCTCCTCCACCCTTTACCCTATTTTCCTCCACCTCACTCCTTCCCTCTCCTCCATCCTTAAATCTTTCCTCTTTTTTTCTTCCTCTCTCATGAACCTCTACCTCCTCCTCCTCCTCTCTCCTTCTCCCCTCCATTCTCTCTCCTTCTCTCTCTCTTTCCTCCCATCCCCTGAGGCGGTCGCTGGTCAAGGTTTCTCTCCCTCCAGGTAATTGCACAGGTGGGTGAGGTAGACGCCTGCACAACAACAGGTAACGAGTATATTGATTTTGTATTTATTTTGCATATAGTATTGTGTGGCTTTTTTTTGTATATGTGTGATTTTGTTTTGTTAGGTTTGGGATAAGAAGTTTTTTTTTTTTGTAAAGGGATGAAGGTGAATTTTGTTGTTGTTGTTGTTGTTTTTGTTGTTGTTGTTGTTGTTGTTGTTGTTGTTGTTGTTGTTGTTGTTGTTGTTGTTGTTGTTGTTTATATTGTTGTTGTTGTTGTTGTTGACTTTCTGTGTGTGTATTTTGCGTATTTGTATTTTGTATGTGTATTTGATTATTTTTTTTTTTAGGTTTGGGAAGATTTTTTTTGAGATTTGTTAGAAAGAAGAAAGAAAATCATGGATACCTCCTCCTCCTCCTCCTCCTCCTCCAGTGTGTGTGTGTGTGTGTGTGTGTGTGTGTGGTGGTGGCTGTGTGTGTGTGTGTGTGTGTGTGTGTGTGTGTGTCAAATCACACACACAAACCCCTACCCCCAACACACACACACACGCCTCTCCTTCCTCCTTCACCCTCCCCCTCTCACACACACACACACACACACACACACACACACAAAGAACCACCGCCGCAGCTCATTTCACACTTCGTCATGGCAACACAAATAGATTCAGGCGCCTTTAAACATTTGACTTTCCTTCTCTCCTCTGTGCGTCCTCTTGAAACATGAATGACAATGACGAGGAGGAGGAGGAGGAGGAGAAGGAGCCGGAGGAGGGGAAGGAGATGGAGAGAGAATGAGAGAGAGAAGAGAGTGAAGAATTGGAGAGAAGTAGGAAATGAGAGAAGGTGGGAGGTAACAGTGATGGAGGAGGAGGAGGAGGAAGAGAGAGAATGAGAGAGAGAAGAAAATGAGGATTGGAAGTAAGAAAGAGAGGGAGAGATTAAGGAAAGGCAAGGAGGTGGAGTAGGGAAAAGAGAAAGGAAAACGAGCGTGAGTAATTGAAGAGAGAGGTAAAAGAGAGAGAAAGAGGGAGAGGGGAAGAGAGTGAAGGGATTGGAGAGAAGTAAGAGAAGAGAAGAGAGGGAGAGGAAGGGAAAAGGAAAATCAAACCGGGAGAAACACCTAAGAAGAGGAAGGAAAGTTGAGGAAAGGAAGAGGAGGAGGAGGAGGAGGAGAGAGAAAGAGGAAGTAAGAGAGAAGTAGAAGGAAGGAGGAGGGAGGTAAAGAGCAATCCTGAGACAAACACCAAAGAAGAGAAGGAAATAACAGGAGGAAGGAAGAAGAGGAGGAGGAGAAAAGAAAGTGAGAGGGGAAGAAGAGAGAGGTAAAAAGGGAGAGGAAGGAGGGAGGTAAAATAACAGTCCTGAGACAAACACCAAGAGAAATGAAGTAACGGAGGAAGGAGGAAGAGGAGGAGGAGAAAGAAAGAGAGGAGGAAGGAAGAGGAGGAGGAAGAGGTAAAAGAGCAATCAAACAGAGACAAACACGGGCAAACACGCGTCTCCTTCACGCGTCGTAATGACTTGCCGCCAAACATGGGAGGGGCGCGCGACACAAAACCCAGGCGTGAAAATTAAAAAAAGAGAGCGACTGAGTGAGTGCGAGAGAAAAAAAGTGTTCAAATGTTTGGATAAGTTTAATGGCAGACACACCTTCATCGCTGCCTTCCTCCTCCTCTTCTTCTTCTTATTACTCCTATTCTTATTCCTCCTCCTCCTCCTTTTCACGCCCTCCGAAACGATGACATTAACTCCGTGTGTGTGTGTGTGTGTGTGTGTGTGTGTGTGTGTGTGTGTGTGTGTGTGTGTGTGTGTGTGTTTCTCTGTCTCTTTCTCTCTCTCTCTCTCTCTCTCTCTCTCTCTCTCTCTCTCTCTCTCTCTCTCTCTCTCTCTCTCTCTCTCTCTCTCTCTCTCTCTCTCTCTCTCTCTCTCTCTCTCTCTCTCTCTCTCTCTCTCTCTCTCTCTCTCTCTCTCTCTCTCTCTCTCTCTCTCTCTCTCTCTCACACACCCTTTTCTGTTTGCACCTTCTCCCCTTTTTTTATTTACCTTACCACCTGGCACACACACACACACACACACACACACACACACACACACACACACACACGCCTCTGGGCCGATATGTGCGTGTGGGGGGGGGGGGGGGGGAGAGAACCTAAAACAAAAGAAGATCAACAGTGTGACGCCGAAAGTGAGATTATTAATACGAAAGATCAAATAGAAAAAGAGAAGGGAAAGGAAGGGAAGGGAAGGGAGGGGAGGAGGAGGTGAAGGGTTAAGATATGTAGGCTTAGTTGGGTTGGCTCTCTCTCTCTCTCTCTCTCTCTCTCTCTCTCTCTCTCTCTCTCTCTCTCTCTCTCTCTCTCTCTCTCTCTCTCTCTCTCTCTCTCTCTCTCTCTCTCTCTCTCTCTCTCTCTCTCTCTCTCTCTCTCTCTATCTCTCTCTCTCTCTCTCTCTCTCTCTCTCTCTCTCTCTCTCTCTCTCTCTCTCTCTCTCTCTCTCTCTCTCTCTCTCTCTCTCTCTCTCTCTCTCTCTCTCTCTTTTTTTATTTATTTAAACATGTTCAGTACATTAGTACCTTGGCAGTATTATTTGTCTATGCTAAAGTTCCCCGACCGTTGGGAGCTATTTAAAAAGCTTCTGCCGATTATATTATACAATTATATACATGTTTACGGTGGGTGTAGGAGTAGCCACCTGTGGGACGCAACCTTCATCTGCTGAGTGGACAGTTGTGTCACATCCACATCAGCAGTGAGGTTGTTCCACCACACCACCGCTGCGATGGGAGAAAACACGTTGGTGGGTGCTGGGCGGGCCATTGGCACTTCCAGGAGGAGGCGTTGCTCAGCACCCGTGCTGCGCTCAGACCTCCTCCAGTCACTGTCACTGGCAGTATTATTTGTCTATGCTAAAGTTCCCTGACCGTTGTGGAGCTAT
The DNA here is from genome assembly GCF_024679095.1 of Eriocheir sinensis. Classification (NCBI taxonomy): domain Eukaryota; kingdom Metazoa; phylum Arthropoda; class Malacostraca; order Decapoda; family Varunidae; genus Eriocheir; species Eriocheir sinensis. The sequence continues at coordinate 53,432 of NW_026110663.1, forward strand.
TTAAAAGCTTCTGCCGATTATATTATACAATTATATACATGTTTACGGTGGGTGTAGGAGTAGCCACCTGTGGGACGTAACCTTCATCTGCTGAGTGGACAGTTGTGTCACATCCACATCAGCAGTGAGGTTGTTCCACCACACCACCGCTGCGATGGAGAAGGCACGTTGGTGGGTGCTGAGCGGGCCATTGGCACTTCCAGGAGGGAGGCGTTGCTCAGCACCGTTCTCGTGCTGCGCTCAGACCTCCTCCAGGTAGCCCTCAGGTCCGTCAGGTGGGGCACTAGGCCCACTTGTGCCTTAGGTAGCACCGTCAGGCAGCGACGCGGCGACGGTGCTCCAGGCTATTCAGCTGGTTCGTGTGGTCTTGCCCTTCCTTCGTGTGGTGTTGTTGTTGTTGTTGTCGCTGTGTCTCCCTCTCTCTCTCTCTCTCTCTCTCTCTCTCTCTCTCTCTCTCTCTCTCTCTCTCTCTCTCTCTCTCTCTCTCTTCTCTTTCCCTCCGTACCATTAGTTGCAAAAAGATGGAGTGAGGTTTTTTTTTCTCTAATGTGAGTTTTTCTTTTTTTTTCTTTCTTTTTTCCTTTGATGAGGGTTCATGACGCCGCGTTGAGGAATCTTTGGGATCAAGAGGCTCTCCAAACACCCTCCTCCTCTCCTCTTCCTCTTTATCCTCCTCCTCCTCCTCCTCCTCCTCCTCTTCCTCCTCTTCTTCTTCCTTCCTTCCTAGTAATAGTTTTTTCCTTCTCTTGTTGGCTCCTTTCTTTCCCTTTTCTCCGTAATTATTTTTCTCTATCCTCTCCTCTTCCTCTTTTTCCTCTTCCTCTTTTTCCTCTTCCTCTTCCTCCTTTTCCTCCTTCTTTGGTCTGGGTCTTTTTTTTCCTCTTTTCTTCTTGTTTTCGTTCTTCCCTTAGTTTTCTTTCCTCTTTTCTTCCTTCCATTTTTTTAACCACCTTCTACTCTTTCTCTTCTTCCTCTTCCTCCTCTTCTTTTTCATTCTCCTGATCTTTATTTTTCCTGGTTCCTTCTTGCTTTCTTCTCTCTCCCTAATTATTTTTCCGCCTTTCTTTCTACTTTTTCTTCTCTTCTTTCTATTTTTCCTTCTCTTTTTTCTACTTTTCCTTCTCTTTTTTCTACTTTTCCTTCTCTTTTTTTCTACTTTTCCTTCTTGTATCTACTTTTCCTTCTCTTTTTCCTACTTTTCCTTCTCTTTTCTCTACTTTTCATTGTCTTTTTTTTTTTACTTTTCCTTCTCTTTTTTTTCTACTTTTCCTTCTCTTTTTTCCTACTTTTCCTTCTCTTTTCTACTCTTCCTTCTTTTTCTATTTTTCCTTCTTTCTTTCTATTTTCCTTCTCTTTTTTCTACTCTTTCCTTCTCTTTTCCTCATTTTTCCTTCTCTTTTCTACTTTTCCTTCCTTTCTCTCCTTTCTTCTCCTTTCTTCTCTCTCTCTACCTTTTCCCTTTATAACGAAGTCCCATTTTCATCACCTTTAAAATCTCCCCAAGTCTTTTTCCCTCCTCTTACCTCTTCTCTCCTTTTTTCTCCTTTTTAAACTCCAGTCTCACCTTTATGCACCTTCCTTTCACTTTCCTCCCACTTTTTTCTCCTCCTCCTCCATTCCGTCCTCTTTCTTCCTCCCTTTCTCCTTCCTCCCTCTGGCAACTTGGCTCCCTTTAATTACTAGACTCATTAGACTTTGATGAGGCTGACTGAGAAGGTTGAGAGGAGAAGGAGGGGGAGAGAGGAGGAGAATAAAGGAGGGTTGTGGAGGGAGACTGACTCTAAATCCACTCACTCCACCTTTCCTCCACCTCTTCTTTTCTCCCTCCTCCTCTCTTCTTTCTCCACTTCCCTCACTTCCTCCACATGGGTTGTTGAGAGGGAGGGAGGAGGGGTAGAGAAAAGAAGGTGGATAGGGACAAGAGGGGTTAGAGGGAGGCACGTTCTTGGTTGGGTCAGATTGGGAGATTGGACCTCCATGATTCCACTCCACCCACATCTCAACTCCTGCCTCTTTTCCCTCCTTTTGTTTTGCTTCTCTCTCTTCCTTGTTCTTTTTTTTCCATTTTCCCTTTTCAATTTCCTTTTTTCTTTCATTCCTTCTTCCTTCTCCTCTTCTTCATTTTTGTTTACTTTTTTATTGCCCATGTCTTGAGGACTTGTTAGTATGCAAACGAATTTTATTTATATAGCATAGAATCAGACATCGCTTCAATCTCACCTTCAACAAAGCTATTTTTTGTGGTGCGTCGTTGTACTATATGTAACCTATGTTCTGTAACTGAGCTTTTACGGCAGGAACACGATTTGCAATTTTAAATACTTCCTTTCATCTCTCACGTCAAGAATTCAAAGGGCGTACTGAGGAGATCAATCGTCTTCAACTTCTTCCATGAGTGTTATTCACGTTCAGGGTATACAGAAGATCTTGTCGAACTACCTACCAGGGTAATAAACTACCTCTGCAGTAAATGTCCCAACCCTACGAAAGTCTTGTCAAATATGTGTGTGTTTTATGTGCCTGGGTGACTGAAGTGTTTGAGAATATGACGCTAATAGTGCATTGCGCTGTTTAGGGTCATTAGTGAGGACTCCATTATATTAGTTCCCACGCATGTCGAGTGTGTATAAAATCTGTTTTGGACCCTGAGTGGAGGTGCAGAGGAGGAGGAGGAGGAGGAGGAGGGTGATGGGCAGCGGTGGATAAAGAATTGAGTATGTGGTGATGACTGACTGACTGAAAGGAAGAGGAGGAGAAGGAGGGAGGAGGGAGGAGAAAGAAGAAGAAGAGGGAGAAGGCTGAAGGGCGCTGGGAGGGGAAGGGGAGGAGGAGGAGGAGGAAGAAGAAGAGGAGGAGAAGTGTCATGTAGGCAAGGGGTTGGGAGGGAAGGAGGAGGAGGCAGAGGAGGAGGAGCAGCATGCCTTCTCATGGTTAATTAGCTGCCAAGTGAGATGAAGAGGAGAGGGAGGAGGAGGAGGAGAGGAGGAGAAGGAGGACTGCACAATACCTGCTCGAGGCTCACTTGAAAATATTTTGACCTGTGACATTTTTTTCTATTATTTTGTCCCTCTCGTTCTTTTTTATTTTCATTTTTTCTTCCTTTAAACTTCATCTTTCTTGTTCTTTCACCCTTTGGACCACAGGTTTCTTCCTGTTCATGCCGAGCAATACAAGGAGTGAAGGGAAGCATGGCGTGTGTTAGGTGACACCCCTCTCCTTCTTCAGTGTGTTTTAGATGTTTGTCGTTCTCCTCAAACTTTGCCTTCTTGCCCCTTACTTTTAGCCTCGCAGCTCTCCCTCTCCCCTCTCGTTAGTCCAACAGGTACTAGGAAGATTAAAGAACTGATAGTTATAGGGTTGTTTATTTATTTATTTATTATGATATTTTATTTGTTTTGTTTATTTTGGTTTGTTTTGCCTATCTTTGTTTTGTTGGTTTTTGCTTTATTTTCGTTTCTTTTCCTTCTCTTTCTTTTCACTTGATGTTTTCTTTTCTTTTTCTTTTTTTCTGGATTTTCTCTTTCTTTTCTCAGATGTTTTCTTTCTTCTCTTTTTCTTTCTCTGGATGTTTTTCTTTTCTTTTCTTGTGGATGCTTTTTCTTTCTTTTCTTTCCCTTTTCTTTTCTTTCTCTGAATGTTTTATTTTCTCTATTGTGTTGTTAAGGGATGAGCTGCCTCAGAAGATTTTTCACTCTGTCACTTCACCCTGTATTCCCCAGGGGCCGAAAAGTTGCGTGACTTTTATTTGAAATTGTTACGTTGCATCAACAGTTCCTTTCCTTTCTGATGTTTTAACTTTTCTTTTCCTTTTTCCTTTCTGACGGTTCAAGGCCTCCTTCCTGAGGAGATTCACCGTTTACACCTCAGGCCCAGGGCTGAAAGTTGGATGACTTTTTTGTTTCTCTTTCTTGATGTTTTATCATCCTTCTGGTGTTCCTATCTGAACGTTTTCCTTTTCTGATGTTTCTCTCATCCCATTGGTGTTCTGGTCTGAATCTATTTCGCTTTCCTCCCAGAAGAGACTCGCCCATAATTTGTGGTGTTATCGGCCGTTGGTGGATGATTGTTTTATTTCTTCCTTTGATGTTTCTCTCATCTCATTGTTTGGTCTGAACGACGTTTTCCTCCCAGAAGAGACTCGCCCATAATTTTGTGTTGGTTTCAATGAAAGGTGGATGATTTTTCATTTTCCTTTCTTTTTCTGGTGTCTTTCTTGCATTTTCCTTTTTCTGGTGTTCCTTTTAGCCTCCCTTGGTGCTTACATCGACTTTCCTGGTCTTAGTACAACGCGTTGGGGCCTTTCCTCCCCAGAAAAGACCCGCCATACAACATAAGACGTTTCAAAACAAAAGCAAACAAGACAATTTTTTTTGATTTTTGTTTTATGGATTTTTGTGTTTTTTTCGTTTTTAATCGTTGTTGGTACGATTGATTTGCCTTTGCTTAGGGAATTGTGCTCCCAAGTCGAAACCCAATGAAACGTGTCAGAATCCTGTCGTCTGGCTAGTAAGAAGTCAGAACTGTCTTTGTTGAATCTCACCCCCAACCCCTGACCTCGGGATTCCGACGAGGTGGACGCCCGGGGGATTGAGGCCCTGTCGGAACCCTTGAGCCCCTGCGACGCTCGCCGAAAGTCTTGGGGCCCCTGGACGCTCCCCAGTTTCGCGAGGCGAGGGAGGGTGGATAGCAAGATGAACCTCTTTAAAATTCCAGACGATTATATTAAATCAATCGAAGTACAGTGAAGGCGCTGAACCACGTTTCAGTTGGGTCAAGGATGGCAGGACGAAGGTCAGCTGAAGGTGATATATAGAAATAGAAGGTGACAGGGAAGAAATGAAAGACGAAGGAAGCAAGAAGGAAGGAAGAAGGTGACAGGACAAAAGGAAGGAAGAAGGAGGAAGGAAGAATGGGTGGAAGGATGAAGGGTTGAATAGGAAAGAAAGAAGGAAGGTTGAGGATTAGGAGACATGAGCATTCAAAAATAATCTCGTTCTGTCTTTCTCCTCTTTTTTGTCTTGCCTCTCTTTCCTTTTCTTCTTTCCTGCTTTTTCCTTCCTCTTTCCTCACTTTTCTCCTCTTTCTCTCTCTCTTTCTTCTTTGCTGCTGCATCGTCGACTTCATTATGTATGTCAGGTGTGATTTTCTTGCTCCTTCGGTGTTGGTTTGTTGACGAGCTTCATTTGATGCCCTTGACGAGAGGCGAGAAGGAGGAAGGAAGGAGAAGGTTAGTTAGGGTTAGTGAGGTGTGTTTTAGCTGCTTCCTGTGTGTGAAGGGTTGGGATGAGTGGGAAGGGGGGAGTGGAAGGACAGGTTTATGTGTGTGTGTGTGTGTGTGTGTGTGTGTGTGTGTGTGTGTGTGTGTGTGTGTGTAGCACACCTTCACACACATTCTCCCACACACACACACACACACACACACATAAACAGATAAAAAAACATTCATTCCCGAGTCACGACACCCACGCCCTTCCCTCCTCTCTCCTCCTCTCGCCCGGTATCGACCCCTGTTCAATTCCCCGTTCATTAGCTTCCTGCTTCTGTTGATGAATAAGTGAGAGTCGGTGGTAAAGGGACTCAATCATTTACGATCCTCATCCTATTTTTTTCTCTCTCACGGAAAGGCGTTTTGTTGTTCTGCTGGTTTATAATTATCTGGAGGATCTGCCTTTTTCTCTTTCCCCTCTGTCCTCTCTGTTCGTCCCTCTCTCCCTCTCCCTTCAATTTATTATTATGATTTTTATTATTTTTTGCAACGTGTATTGAGGCAGAGAGAGCAGGAGAGAGGGAAGGGAAGGAGAGTTTATGCTGTATTGATGGTTGTTTTGTGTTATATTTTGTTTGTATGTTTGTGTGTTTGTGAGGGGTTCTAGTGGTGGTGGTAGAGGATGTGACAGGGTTGATGGTATAGATGATGTTCTAGTGATTGAGTGTGTGTAGATTTGATAGGTGATTTCTGTTAGGGAGTTGGTGAAGGGAAGGAGGGCTTAGAGGGAAGAGAACATAGACCGGTGCGTAGAGTCTGACTGCATTATAGGAGTGAGCTGGTTGATGGTGAAGAGATGGTGTTTATGATTGAGTGAGTGTGATTTGATAGTGATTTCTTAGTTAGGAGTTGGTGAAGGGAAGAGGGCTTAAGAGTATGCATCAGTGTAGAATCTGACTGTATAGAGTGAGTTGTTGATGGTGAAGAGATGATGTGTTTCTAGTGATTGAGTGAGGGTGATTTGATAGTGATTTCTTAGCTAGGGAGTTGAGTGAAGGGAGGGCTTAGGCCTTAGAGGCAAAAGAGAATATGTGGGTCGTGGTACGTAGAGTCTGACTGCATAAAGGGAGTGAGCTGGTTGATGGTGAAGAGATGATATGCTCTAGTGATTGGAGTGAGTGGTGATTTGATAGTGATTTCTTAGTTAGGGGGTTGGTGAAGGGAAGAGGGCTTAAAGGAAGAAGAGAATATGTGGGTCGGCCAGGTACGTAGAGTCTCTGACTGCATAAAGGGAGGTGAACGAAAGGTGCACTGTAATCACTCAACATGGAGCTGCTAACTGATATTCTTCACCCTATCTGAGAGTTGCGTTTACTTTAGTTATGGGCGTTGGTAAACCGAAGAGAACCTGAAAGATAAAGGAATATATATAGAATTACAGATCGTTGGTAGTTTCGGTTCTTGTATAGGAAGGGAGAAATCGGAAGGTACAAACAACAACAGCAACAACAACAAATAACAACTACAACAACAACAAACAACAACAACAGAAACTTAACAACAACAATTACTAACCACGTAATAATGTAACTCCAACCCAATCGAGATTCATAAATGCTGAAGAAAAGAATCCAACGTAAAAGAAAGAATACAGTCTCTCTCTCTCTCTCTCTCTCTCTCTCTCTCTCTCTCTCTCTCTCTCCTCTCTCCTCTCCTCTCCTCTCCTTTCTCTCTCTCTCTCTCTCTCTCTCTCTCTCTCTCTCTCTCTCTCTACCTCTCTCTCTCTCTCTCTCTCTCTCTCTCTCTCTCTCTCTCTCTCTCTCTCTCTCTCTCTCTCTCTCTCTCTCTCTCTCTCTCTCTCTCTCTCTCTCTCTCAATGGAAAAAGAACAGGTATCATTTAATGGGGCGACCCCTAAATATCTAAAGAACGACTACACTTTTTAATGCCGCGGATGAGCAAAGTTTCTCTGGCGTTGACTTATGCATCAGTTATGTAGCCTGGAGGATCTCTGAGTGTGTGATGTGTGTGTGTGTGTGTGTGTGTGTGTGTGTGTGTGTGTGTGTGTGTGTGTGCGTGCGAGAATTTCAGAGGCTCCTGTTAGTGGAAGTTGCCAGTGAAAGTATAGACGATTGAGTGCTGTGGGGAGGGTGCACGCATGTGAGTGAAATTTGACCCACTATACGGAAGGAGAACAGACTAATGCCCATATCCTCAAACACATCGAAGCTTGCATACCTACATTTGCTAAGGCTTACGTGAGAGGTTGTGGGTATATCCATGGGTATAATTTTATGTAGCAGTAATAGACTGACAAGGCTTCTGCACTATGAACGTGAATAACACTCATGAAAACCGACTAACCTCCTCTGTGGTCTTGAAGGTAGTTGTCGTAAGAACCGAAAGCCTCTGAGACTAGGGCCAATTCGTATTCTTAATCGCGGAGGAGGGCTGGGAATGTAGAGCCCACTGCTTGCGTATATACCAGAGCGTCGATTCTGGTGTTCATTCCTGAAACTCAATCTTCCGTATGTCTGGAGACGCTTTCAGCTCTCTCTCTCTCTCTCTCTCTCTCTCTCTCTCTCTCTCTCTCTCTCTCTCTCTCTCTCTCTCTCTCTCTCTCTCTCTCTCTCTCTCTCTCTCTCTCTCTCTCTCTCTCTCTCTCTCTCTCTCTCTCTCTCTCTCTCTCTCTCTCTCTCTCTCTCTCTCTCTCTCTCTCTCTCTCTCTCTCTCTCTCTCTCTCTCTCTCTCTCTCTCTCTCTCTCTCTCTCTCTCTCTCTCTCTCTCTCTCTCTCTCTCTCTCTCTCTCTCTCTCTCTCTCTCTCTCTCTGTCTCTCTCTCTCTCTCTCTCTCTCTCTCTCTCTCTCTCTCTCTGTCTCTCTCTCTCTCTCTCTCTCTCTCTCTCTCTCTCTCTCTCTCTCTCTCTCTCTCTCTCTCTCTCTCTCTCTCTCTCTCTCTCTCTCTCTCTCTCTCTCTCTCTCTCTCTCTCTCTCTCTCTCATTCAAGGTCCACAAAGGTAATTAATCGGACTCATGGTGGAACAGCGATAATGTAACCTTCCTTTTAGTCAACATAATGCCGTATAGCCCGTCACAAAGACCAGCTGTCAAGTTTTATCTATACAGTATAAGACGAAGCATAACACTTATTCTCCCTCGTCTGAAATATCCATCAGGTTTTCATTATCCGCCGTCAACCAAAGTGATAAAATAACACTTCTTCTTGGTCAGCTCAGTGCAGTATACCCTGTCAAAAAGATCAGCACCCAGCACAGCACAGGATCCGCCACTCGCTGATTGCCTCGGGGACCCGCCCAGCGCACCGCTCTCCACCTTTCATATTTTCGTTTTATGTCGCCTCGCTTCCGTGCGGCCTTTCGATCCCCTTAAGTCGCGGCGCCGGAGCCGTTGTGCCGCGGTGAAGTGGAGGGACCTTACAATCAGTCTGTCCCAAAGAAGAGTGACCGGCGTGATCTCTTAAAGTGTCGCCCTATACATTTGATTCCTCGTCTCTTTTATACACTGTAAAAATGAATTGTTTTTGTATAAACGGATAAAATGCGTTTTTTTGTTACACTTTAAAAACACATTTTTTGGTGTTTTACGTTTTGTTGGAAACATGTGATATTTCAGTGTTAACATATGTGTTAAGATAAACAAACGTTAACTGGAAAACAATTTTGTGTTTTATTTTCATGTAGGCGTTTAGCAATATTTTACGTTTTTTACTAAACACTAGTGTTAAAGATGTGTTTAAAAAAACAAGGTGTTTACTGGAAAACTTCATTCCGTTTTATTGTTAATAATGCGTTTAACAAAACATTACATTTTTAATTAAACACTAGTGTTATAGAGGTGTTTAAAAAAAACAAGGTGTTTACTGGAAAACTTCATTCCGTTTTATTGTTAATAATGTGTTTAACAAAACATGACATTTTAATGAAACAATAGTGTGCTCATGATGTGTTTTTATAAAAACTGATCCAGCCGTTTTAGTGCCTGTTACACTTTAAAAACGGATCTAGCCGTTTATAACTGACAAATTCTGTTTTCTTCCCACACTGTTATAAACGTGGTTTAAATCACACACACACACACACACACACCCACACACACACACACATATATATATATATATATATATATATATATATATATATATATATATATATATATATATATATATATATATATATATATATATATATATATATATATATATATATATATATATATATATATATATATATATATATATATATATATATATATATATATATATATATATATATATATATATATATATATATATAGATAAATAGATAGATCCTCCATAGTGAAAATACCAAACATAAAATCCTTAGATAACATAAGAAACATTTTAGTGACATCATCTTCTTTCATATGGAAAAATAAAAACATAAAATTCTCTGATAACATGAGAAACATTTTAGTAGCATCATCCTCTTTCATAGTGGAAAGTACAAAACAAAATCCTTACATAACATTTTAGTAACATCATCTTCTTCCATAGTGAAAAATACAAAACAGAAAATTTTTAGATAACATGAAACATTTTAATAACCTCATCTTCTTTTATATAGAGAAAAATGCATGTACACCTTATAACATTCAAATTAAAAAAAATTGACTTTCAAATTTTAAAAAATTGACTTTCAAATCAAAAAAGCTGACTTTCAAATTAAAGAGTTGATTTTCAAATTAAAAAAGCTGACTTTCAAATTAAAGAGTTGATTTTCAAATTAAAAAACTGACTTTCAAATTTAAAAAATTGACATTCAGATTAAAAAAACTGACTTTCAAATTAAAAAAACTGACTTTCAAATTTAAAAAGTTGACTTTCAAATTTAAAAAGTTGAACTTCATATTAAAAAAGTTGACTTTCAAATTAAAAAAACCTGAACTTCAAATTAAAAAATCTGAACTTTAAATTAAAAAAGTTGACTTTCAAATTGGAAAAAAAAAATCGTCTATTTCCACCATCCCTGATTTCCAACACCACCCATTTTCACCACCACCCATTTCCACTACCACCACCCATTTCCACTACCACTACTCATTTCCATTCCCCCATTTTCACTAATCCAACTCCACCATCACCCATTTCCTCTACTACCCATTTCTACTCAACCATTACCACAACCATCACTATCACCACAACTATTGGTTGGGGTGTGGTGTTGTGGTGATGGTTGTCGTGATGGTGGTTGTGAGGATAGTGGTGGTTGTGAGTGGTGATTGTGGTGGTTGTGGGGGTAGTGGTGATAGTGGTGGTTGTGGTAATGGTTGAGTAGAAATGGGTGATGGTGAAAATGGGTAGTGGAGGAAATGGGTGAGTGGAAATGGGTGATGGTGGAGTTGGATTAGTGAAAATGAGTGAATGGCAATGGGAGAATGGAAATGAGTAGTGGTAGTGGAAATGGGTGATGGTAGTGGAAATGGGTGATGGTGAAAATGGGTGGTGTTGGAAATCAGTGATGGTGGAAATAGACGAAAATATTTTTTTTTCTAATTTGAAAGTCAGCTTTTTTACTTTGAAGTTCAACTTTTTTCATTTGAAAGTAAACTTTTATAATTTGAAAGTCAACTTTTATAATTTGAAAGTCAGTTTTGTTTTTAATTTAGTCAGTTTCTTAATTCGAAAGTCAACTTTTAAATTTGAAAGTCAGCTTTTTCAATCTGAAAGTCAGTTTTTTAAATTGGAGCTCAATTTTTTTAATTTAAGGTTAAAAGGTGTAGAACATGAAAATCTAGGGAACCTAAAATCCTTATCAATGAAACTCTGACATTGTGCAATGAAGTGCTTGTAGTCAGATGACTTTTCAAGATGATACTGGTCATGCATAACACATTGCTGTAGGAACCCCAAGAGCTGAGAGTAAATACGGGGATATGAGAAATCAAAGCAATAATAACAAGCCAATAATGTTATAAAGATCTCTCCAGCACTTTGAGATTCTTGCAAGCAATCTTACAATTATCTCCCACAATATATCCATCCACATATTTACTTCCATCAAGAAACATCACAATGTGAGGAGGAGATAATTCAGAGGAGGTGCACAAGTCATTCTTGTCAGCATCAGAGATGTTAAAATCCGCAACCGTAAAGCAGGATTTTGATTTAATGCCTTTACCCTTCTTAAAGGCAACAGATTTTCAATGAATCTGATGTTGTCCACTGTTTTCTGATCACTCTGATAAAGTGATCATATCTATTGTTTTTCACTTTGCACACAGAGAGAGAGAGAGAGAGAGATAGTGTGTGTGTGTGTGTGGGTGTGTGTGTGTGTGTGTGTGTGTGTGTGTGTGTCAGGCTTGGGTTCAAGTACATTTTTGTACTTGAGTCCAAGTCTGATTATGATGATGCCACAGTACAAGTACAAGTACTCAGTTTTACAGCTGTACTCAGTACAAGTACAAGTACTTTTGTACTGTACTCGAATCCAAAAACAAGTACTATTTCTACTGATATAACCTTCATATCTTTGTCATCAGAAGACTGTATACCTTTGTATCTACTTTATAATATAATTCATTTAATGAGACACATCAAAGTTAAGTTGTGGTGCAGAATGGTTAATGAAACTCGTAACAATCTTAGTTAATGCAATATTGAACTAATTTTGTTTGTTGACGAAAGTACTCGAAAATTCTCAGTACTTGGACTCTGGAGCTCAAGTACACGTACAAGTACAAGTACAGAGGAATTTTAAGCCCGAGTACGAGTACAAGTACAAGTACATTAAATTGTGTACTTAAGTACAGTACAGTACATGTACTTGGACCCAAGCCTGGTGTGTGTGTGCGTGTGTGTGTGTGTGTGTGTGTGTGTGTGTGTGTGTGTGTGTGTGTGTCTACGCCAGCTCCCCAACAGAAAACAAGTCCAAAGAAGGTCCTTTTATTGAAACAGGTGTCTTGATACTTCCCTCTTGAAAAAGTTCAAATCGTAGGAAGCGAGGAAATACAGAAAGAAGGAGAGAGTTCAGAGTTTACCAGTGGAAACAATGAAGTATTGAAGATATTGGTTAACTCTTGCATAAGGATTTGGACAGAATAGGGTGAGAGTGAATAGAAAGTCTTGTGCAGCAAGGCCGCAGGAGAGGAAGGCATGCAGTTAGCAAGTTCAGAAGAGCAGTTGGCATGAAAAAGCAGTAAAAGATAAAAGGGGTATATATATATATATATATATATATATATATATATATATATATATATATATATATATATATATATATATATATATATATATATATATATATATATATGAACCTTTCAGCTCATTTAATATATATATATATATATATATATATATATATATATATATATATATATATATATATATATATATATATATATATATATATATATATATATATATATATATATATATATAGTGTGTGTGTGTGTGTGTGTGTGTGTGTGTGTTTAGAAACTGTAAAAAATTCTCGTAAATGTATTCTTATATAGAAGACATGCCAGATAGAACAAGTGTATAGTCACGCACCCAATAAACTGACACATTTACAAGAAAATAAATACTTACATCATTGTTACATGCACTAGAAGGTGCTTGATCGCTCAGGGCCTCAACAATTTTCTCCAATCTGTCCTTCCATGTTGATACTTCACATAGCAACATGCGTTCCACTTCACGCAGTACCTAGAAAGAATATCCAAAAGATTGTCTTTTACAAAAAAGGAAAATCAAACACTATTGTTCGAAATTATGGATTAGAAATAAGTAAATAAAATCATCAACAACAGAATTTGAAGGAATGGTTATCAAATGAAATGAAATTAATAGTTGCATGCAAAACAACAAGGATTAACATAATTTCTTTACTTACATAGCTTGACTCTTGAAAACATGGGAATTTCTCCAGTATTGGTGCCAATTTCCCATTTGGTAGATATGGCAACCATTGTCTTCTGTTGCAGTAGGATTCCCTGAGCAGCATATCTACATGTGAGCTACTGCATGCTGAAGTATTCCAAACCTTCTGGATTTCAAGAACATGCATTTCAAACTCTTCTTCTGGAAGAGCATTACTGGCGTCTGTAACTATGTGCTTTCCCACAGTGAACCTTTTAGGGGGCAGCTGTTGTTCTTGTGGAGTTACAGGAAGGCTTTTTCTTTTACGTCTAAAACGCTCTGTGCGTATACTTTGACTGAGTGCTTTCGCATACTGGCTCTGAAATGAATGTGGAAATATCAAATATTTGAATTAACAAATAACTTCAACTACTCAGCATGTGTGCCTTGTCGAGGTGGCTATTCTGCCACTTTAGGAAGGGATTCACTAATTTATCCTCACTTTTTTTAATTATTGCTATTTTCTAGCCACAAAAGTGTATATGGGCTAAAAATTATTTGAATTTGTTGGAACTAAATATCGTTATGAATCTAAACAATGTAGATACAGCATAAGAATACATTGAAGGTGGACATTTATGAAGAAAGTGTGTATTGTAGATAAAAAAAAAAAAATCTTACCCATTTATGTTTCCCTTCCCTCTCGATACTAGGGTAAGCAGCTAACATCTTCTCTCCAATAATCTTGTATGCCCCATAAGGGTTTTCATCAAGCAGAGGGCAATACTTCATGTAGTAGTTCTTGGATTCTTCTATCAGCTGCAACCAGACCCGTCTTGATTTATCTCCCTGTTGTAAGTCATCTCGGGTTGCCCGTGAGAGTTCTGGCAGAGGCAATGCTGCAATAAAGTAAGCATAAAAAGTGGCTAGCGCTTTCCTCTAAGTAAATGTAAACTTTATTGATGGAAGTATGTTCCTATAATAGCCTCAACTTTAACAAGAGACAATATTCTAAATATTACTAAAACAAGCTCTGTGGTCATCTATTTCAGTGAGGAACACATCTTTCTTCTACAATGGGAAAAAGTTATGACATACTTACATAATGTATTAGATGATTTGTGACTGGCATATGCCTCTGTCCCACTTGAACTTGTGCTTGCCACTTCGTTGTCACTTGCACTCCTGCTGGGTTGAAGTACATCGCCTGTAGTACATGCTACCAAACTTCGAGCAGAGTCAGGTATTTGCTGAGCTACAGATGGTGTATAAGTTTGTCCATCAGCCAACAATAATAAGACTTCATCAGCAATTTCTTCCAACACCTCATCGTCGTCCACTTCTGTACCACATTTCTCTTGAACTAACTTCGTAGGTCCTACCAACTCCAAACAGAGTTTTGTGTTGCTGTTGAAAGAAAAACTGTTGAAAAGTATTTAATTAAACACAAAATGGGCAGAGCAGTTGCATATGTGTGTCCATCACTACGTTTCTAAAATACAGAAAAACCCACTAAATAATACAAAAATAGGGAACCTTGATATACAGTAATAATTGGTGACAAAGACTATCTGATGATATAAAAGTTTTGATAAAGGACATCTGAAAGCCAATCTGTTATTGAATAGTGTCAAGGAAATATCTGGAAAGAAATAAAGAAAAATAAACATTGCAGATTACATGCACATACATACATTTCTTACCTTTTTCTTTAGTTCTTCAATTTCTGCTACTGACACAACCGATTTCCTTATGATGCGATCACCACACCAAATACGGAAAACTGGCATTCTGGAGCATTTTGAGGAATATAGTTGACACAGTTGTAATTCAGTTTTGATTTTACACACACACACATATATATATATATATATATATATATATATATATATATATATATATATATATATAGATATATAGATATATACACACACACACACACACACACATATATATATATATATATATAGATATATATAGATATATATATATATATATATATATATATATATATATATATATATATATATATATACACAAATGCATCACAGATACTGACTGATACAAAGCATTTAATAATTGCCATGGGTGTAGTTTAAATTGCCATACCATTTGTTTTCTTTATTTTTTTTTATTTTTTTACTTCTTTCCATTGGTGTTACAATCCATCCATCTATATACCTAGGCTGTTGACCCCGAAAGGTACACCCCAGAAAAGGCGCAATCTAGTGGTTTTAAGGTGTCTATACACTCCTCTCTCTGTGTTTGGTGTGCCCACTGTTTCTGGGAGACCATAGTGTAGGGCACCCTATCCCCCTCACACTTATTTATTTACTAGCTGAGGTACCCGGCGTTGCCCGGGTTGTTTTCTTTCTCTCTCTCTCTCTCTCTCGTTTTGTCTGTCTGTCTGTCCGTCTGTTTTCTCTCTCTCTCTCTCTCTCTCTCTCTCTCTCTCTCTCTCTCGCTCTCTCTCTCTCTCTCTCTCTCTCTCTCTCTCTCTCTCTCTCTCTCTCTCTCTCTCTCTCTCTCTCTCTCTCTCTCTCTCTCTCTCTCTCTCTCTCTCTCTCTCTCTCTCTCTCTCTCTCTCTCTCTCTCTCTCTCTCTCTCTCGTGTGTGTGTGTGTCTGTCTCTCTCTTTTTCTGTTCAGAGAGAGAGAGAGAGAGCGAGAGACTCCCCATCACTTTTGTTATTTTGGCCACGCTCATGGTACCAGTAAGATCCTTTGGATGACAGAGATTTAACAGTTCCGTGTTGCACTTTTCTAATAACCATTCTGTCTCGAGAAAATAGCTCTATAACTTCGCTATCAATAAAAAAAAGAATATGTGACGGAAATTGCGTTTTTTCGCTTTTTATAAGTTAACGGTTACCTAAGCGGTAACAAAAATACTGAATAGTGCATTTTGTGTCACAGATACAGAATTTTCTATGGATAGCAAAGTTGTACAGACATTATTTGTAGAAAGAATGATTATAAGGGAAGGTGCATTAGTGGAACCGTTAAGTCGCTATGAGGCAAAGAAATTCAGCCGTAACATGAAAGTGTCCAAAATAACATAAAAGTGCCAAAAAACACCATTTCTGTCACAGATACAGAAATTTTCATAGAGATCAAAGTTGTAGATCTTGTTCTTCCGCAAAGGAAGTATGCCCTCAAACATGGGATCAGACTAACCATTAAGTCGCTATGAGGGAAAGTATGTTTTCATTAAAGTTTCACCTCACATGGCGCGTCCTGTAACGTGGCTACCGAAGGGGGTACCCAAATTTAGACCCCCCGAAGACAATCTAGAGGTGTCCATGTATCTTCATGCCAAGTTTGGTTGATCTGGCTCTAACTATGTGGCTGTGTTGACGAGACAACACACACACACACACACACACACACACACACACACATACAGACAGTGAATTTTATAGATACATACATCCTTCTCCTACAATTCATCTTAAGGCCGTATCACACAGGCACATTTTCCTGCTACATCGTGTTGTGCGACAACATTTACGACGACCTGCCGTCCTTGGAAATTGTCAAAGACAATTGTTTAATTGTTGTAGTCGAAGAAAAATAAACGACAGTGATAATTTCTGAGGACGGCAGGTCGTCGGAAATGACGTTGCTCAACACGATGTCTGAAAAATGTAATGTGCTAACCTTAAATATGTAGACACAACCTATAAAGCAGCAGGTAGTTTTATATCAGTTTTCCTTCTCCTATGATGCAGTGTAGCATCATGCTCATGATTGCTACCATAGGTCTATATAAATTCAACAAAGTGACAATATCGGTTGGTAACATACATTTCATTGTTGACATGGTATACACTCAAAGGCCATTTGTTTTCAATATCAATAAAACTCTCTACTACTTTATTTCCAGTAGCTTTCAAAACATATGCATTATAATGGCCATCAAATCCTGAAGTAATCAAGTTTTCCAATATGAAAAACTTCATGCTGTCATGTATGAAGTTTTGAAGCACAAGACCAAAAGTTGGAACACCTTCTACATGATTAAGCTGCAAAATAATTCCAGGTTTATAGGTGTGCCCATGAATGCAAACTTCTTTTTTTTTTATTTAAACATGTTCAGTACATTAGTACATGGCAGTATTATTTGTCTATGCTAAAGTTCCCCGACCGTTGGGGAGCTATTTAAGCTTCTGCCGATTATATTATACAATTATTATACAATATATTATACAATTATATATACATATTTACGGTGGGTGTAGGAGTAGCCACCTGTGGGACAACCTTCATCTGCTGAGTGGACAGTTGTGTCACATCCACATCAGCAGTGAGTTGTTCCACACCACCGCTGCGATGGAGAAGGCACGTTGGTGGGTGCTGGGCGGGCCATTGGCACTTCCAGGAGGAGGCGTTGCTCAGCACCGTCCTCGTGCTGCGCTCAGACCTCCTCAGGTAGCCCTCAGGTCCGTCAGGTGGGGCACTAGGCCCACTTGTGCCTTGTGTAGCACCGTCAGGGCGACGCGGCGACGGTGCTCAGGCTATTCAGCTGGTTCGTGGCTGGTCTTGCCCTTCCTTCGTGTGGGTGTTGTTGTTGTTGTTGTCGCTGTGTCTCCCACTGGCTCGGTCGGTGGTGCTGGGTGCCGTTGATGAGGCGTTCTCTCTCTCTCTCTCTCTCTCTCTCTCTCTCTCTCTCTCTCTCTCTCGCTCTCTCTCTCTCTCTCTCTCTCTCTCTCTCTCTCTCTCTCTCTCTCTCTCTCTCTCTCTCTCTCTCTCTCTCTCTCTCTCTCTCTCTCTCTCTCTCTCTCCTGTTTTATTCTCTTTTCTTTCTTCTAGAGAGGTTATATATTTTTCCCTCCGTACCATTAGTTGCAAAAAGATGGAGTGAGGTTTTTTTTTCTCTAATGTCCTGCGGCGAGTTTTTCTTTTTTTTTCTTTCTTTTTTCCTTTGATGAGGGTTCATGACGCCGCGTTGATGAATCTTTGGGATCAAGAGGCTCTCCAAACACCCTCCTCCTCTCCTCTTCCTCTTTATCCTCCTCCTCCTCCTCCTCCTCCTCCTCTTCCTCCTCTTCTTCTTCCTTCCTTCCTAGTAATAGTTTTTTCCTTCTCTTGTTGGCTCCTTTCTTTCCCTTTTCTCCGTAATTATTTTTCTCTATCAACTACTCTTCCTCTTTTCCTCTTCCTCTTTTTCCTCTTCCTCTTCCTCCTTTTCCTCCTTCTTTGGTCTGGGTCTTTTTTTTCCTCTTTTCTTCTTGTTTTCGTTCTTCCCTTAGTTTTCTTTCCTCTTTTCTTCCTTCCATTTTTTTAACCACCTTCTACTCTTTCTCTTCTTCCTCTTCCTCCTCTTCTTTTTCATTCTCCTGATCTTTATTTTTCCTGGTTCCTTCTTGCTTTCTTCTCTCTCCCTAATTATTTTTCCGCCTTTCTTTCTACTTTTTCTTCTCTTCTTTCTATTTTTCCTTCTCTTTTTTCTACTTTTCCTTCTCTTTTTTCTACTTTTCCTTCTCTTTTTTTCTACTTTTCCTTCTTGTATCTACTTTTCCTTCTCTTTTTCCTACTTTTCCTTCTCTTTTCTCTACTTTTCATTGTCTTTTTTTTTTTACTTTTCCTTCTCTTTTTTTTCTACTTTTCCTTCTCTTTTTTCCTACTTTTCCTTCTCTTTTTCTACTTTTCCTTCTCTTTTTTTCTACTTTTCCTTCTCTTCTTTCTACTTTTCCTTCTCTTTTTTCTACTTTTCCTTCTCTTTTCCTACTTTTCCTTCTCTTTTTCTACTTTTCCTTCCTTTCTCTCTTCCTTTTCTTCTCTCTTCCTTTTCTTCTCTCTACCTTTTCCCTTTATAACGAAGTCCCATTTTCACTACCTTTAAAATCTCTCCCTAAGTCTTTTCCCTCCTCTTACCTCTTCTCTCCTTTTCTCTCCTTTTTTAAACCCAGTCTCACCTTTATACCTTCCTTTCACTTTCCTCCACTTTTTTCCTCCTCCCTCCATTCCGTCCCTCTTTATCTCCTTCTCCTCCTCCCTTCTCCTTCCTCCCTCTGGCGTCTTGGCTCCCTTAATTAACACAGACTCATTAGACTTTGATGAGGCTGACTGAGAAGGTTGAGAGGGAGAGAAGGAGGTAGGGAGAGAGGAGGGAGAAGGAAGGAGGGTTGTGGAGGGGAGACTGACCTCTAAATCCACCCACACTTCCACCTCTCCTCCACCCTCTTTTCCTCCCCCTCCTCCTTCTTTCCTCCACTTCCCTCACTTCTCCTCCACATGGGTTGGGGAGAGAGGGAGGGAGGGAGAAATGAAAAAGAAGGGGTGTGGATAGGGGAGAAGAGGGGGTTAGGAGGGAGGCAATGTCCTTGGTTGGGGTCAAGATTGGGGAGATTGACCCATGATTCCACTCACCCACATCTCAACTCCACTTTTTTTCCTCTTTGCTTCTTGTTTTGCTTCTCTCTCTTCCTTGTTCTTTTTTTCCATTTTCCTCCCTTTTCTAATTTCCTTTTTTTCTTCTTTATTCTCCTTCTTCCTTCTCTCCCTCTTCTTTTTTGTTTTTGTTTACTTCTTTTACGTGTTGCCTCTATGTCTTGAGGGACTTGTTAGTGGCGCAAACGAATTTTATTTATAGCATAGAATCAGACATCGCTTCAATCTCACCCTTCAACAAAGCTATATTTTTGTGGTGCGTCGCTGTACTCATATGTAACTCTATGTTCTTGTAACTCGAGCTTTTTACGGGCAGGGAAACACTGGACGGTACTCTTAGTCACTTCCTTTCATCTCTCACGTCAAGAATTTCCAAAGGGCAAACAGGAGATCAATCGGGCTTTCAACTTTCCATGAGTGTTATTCCACGTTCAGGGTATACAGAAGAACGGTCAAACCACCACCAGGGTCATAAAACTACCTCTGGAAATGTCCCAAACTCCTACGAAAGTCTTGTCAAATATGTGTGTGTGTTTATGTGCCTGGGTGACCGAAGTGTTTGAGAATATGACGCTAAATAGTGCATTGCGCGTTTAGGTCATTAGTGAGGGACTCCATTATATTAGTTCCCACGCATGTCGAGTGTGTATGGGGCCTGTTTTGGACCCTGAGTGGAGGTGCAAGAGGAGGAGGAGGAGGAGGAGGAGGGTGATGCAAGCAGCGGTGTGATAAAAGAATTGAGGGCGTGGTGATGACTGACTGACTGAAAGGAAGAGGAGGAGGAGAAGGAGGAGGAGGAGAAAGAAGAAGGAGGAGAAGTGTCAGGCAAGGGCGCTGGGAGGGAAGGAGGAGGAGGAAGAAGAAGAGGAGGAGAAGTGTCATGCAGGCAAGGGGGTTGGGAGGGGGAAGGGGAGGAGGAGGAGGAAGAAGAAGAGGAGGAGGAGGAGCAAGTTGCCTTCATGGTTAATTAGGCTGCCATGAGATGAAGAGGAGGAGGAGGAGGAGGAGGAGGAGGAGGAGAAGGAGGACTGCACAATACCTGCTCGAGGCTCACTTGAAAAATATTTTGACCTGTGACATTTTTTTTCTATTATTTTCTTGTCCTCTCGTTCCTTTTTTTATTTTCATTTTTTCTTCCTTTTAAACTTCATCTTCTTGCCCTTCACCCTTTGGACCAAGAGTTTCTTCCGTCCAGCGCCGAGCAATACAAGGAGGAAGGGAAGCATGGGCGTGTGTTTAGGGTGACACTCCTCTCCCTTCTTCAGTGTGTTTTAGATGTTTGTCGTTCTCCTAAACTTTGCCTTCTTGCCCCTTACTTTTAGCCTCGCAGCTCTCCCTCTCCCCTCTCGTTAGTCCAACAGGTAATTAGGAAGATTAGTTAAATTGATAGTTATAGGGTTGTTTATTTATTTATTTATTATGATATTTTATTTTGTTTTGTTTATTTTGTTTTGTTTTTGGTTTGTCTTGTTTTGCTTTGTTTGCTTTATTTTTCGTTTCTTTTCCTTTCCTTTTCTTTTCACTTGATGTTTTCTTTTCTTTTCTTTTCTTTTTTCTGGATTTTTCTCTTTCTTTTCTTTTCTCAGGATGTTTTCTTTTCTTCCCTTTTCTTTTCTCTGGATGTTTTCTTTTCTTTTCTTCTTTTCTCAGGATGTTTTCTTTTCTTTTCTTTCCTTTTCTTTTCTTTTCTCTGAATGTTTTCTTTTCCTTCTATTGGTGTTGCTGGGTGGATGAGCCGCCGTCTCCCCAGAAGAGACTCACCCGTCACCCACCCTGCGGCCCCAGGGGCCGAAAGCTGGGTGACTTTTTATTTGAAATTGCTAGATGTTGTAATTTAATAATTTTCTTTTCTCGATGTTTTAACTTTTCTTTCCTTTTTCCTTTCTGGACGGTCTGGGTTAGCCTCCTTCTCCCCAGAGGAGATTCACCCGTCACGCACCCTGCGGCCCCAGGGGCCGAAAGCTGGATGACTTTTTTGTTTCCTTTCTCATGATGTTTCTATCATCCTTTCTGGTGTTCCTGGTCTGAACGTTTTCCTTTTCTTGATGTTTCTCTCATCCTTACTGGTGTTCCTGGTCTGAACGAGCCGCTTTCCTCCCAGAAGAGACTCGCCCATAATTTTGTGGTGTTGGTTTTGGCCGAAAGGTGGATGATTGTTTTATTTTCCTTTTCTTGATGTTTCTCTCATCCTTACTGGTGTTCCTGGGTCTGAACGAGCCGCTTTCCTCCCAGAAGAGACTCGCCCATAAATTTGTGGTGTTGGTTTGGGCCGAAAGGTGGATGATTTTCTCTATTTTCCTTTTTCTTTTTCTGGTGTTCCTTCTTTGCATTTTCCTTTTTCTGGTGTTCCTTTCTTTGCTTTCCTTCTCTTGGTGTTTTCATATCGACTTTTCCTGGTCTTGTATGCTGGAACGCGTTAGTCTCCTTCTCCCCAGAAAAGACCCGCCATACCAACATACAAGACGCTTCAAACAAAGCAAAACAAGACAATTTTTTTTGGATTTTTTGTTTTTATGGATTTTTTTGTGTTTTTTCGTTTTTAATCGTTGTTGGCATGACACTTGCCTTGCTTAGGGGAATTGTGCCTCCCTAAGCGTCGAAACCCAATGAAACGTGTCAAGAACTTGTCGTCTGGCTAGTAAGAGGTCAGGAACTGTCTTGCTGGAACTTCACCCCCCCAACCCCCGGACCCTCGGGATCTCCGACACGGAGGTGGACGCTCCGGGGGAGCCGAGGCGCCCTGCCGGAACCCTGAGCCCTGCGACGCTCGCCAGGTAGGCCTTGGGCCCCCTGACGCTCCCCAGCCCCGCGAGGCGAGGAGGGTGGATAGCAAGATGAACCTCTTAAAATTCCAGACGGGATTATATTAAATCAATCGAAAGTACAGTGAAGGCGCCGGCAACCGTTTTTGTTGGGTCAAGGATGGCAGGACGAAGGCCGAAGGAAGGTGACAGAGGAAGAAAGGAAGGTGACAGGAAGAAATGAAAAATGACGGAAGGAAGTAAAGAAGGAAGGAAGGAAGGTGACAGGACAAAGGAAGGAAGGAAGGGAGGAAGGAAGGAACAAGGGAAGGAAGGAAGGAACAAGGGAAGGAAGGAAGGAAGGAATAGGAAAGAAAGAAGGAAGTTGCCAGGACGAAGGAAGGAGACAGAGCATCCAAAAATAATAATCTCGTTCTGTTCTCTTCTCTCCTCTTTTTTTGTCTTGCCTTCTCTTTTCTTCCTCTTTTTCTTTCTCTTTCCTGCTTTTTCCTTCCTCTTCTCCTCACTTTTCTCCTCTTTTCTTCTCTCTCTTTCTCTTCTTTGCCGCTGCATCGTCGACTTCATTATGTATGTCAGGCGTGATTTTCTTGCCTCCTTCGGTGTTGGTTAATTAAGTCGAGGTGTTGACGAGCTTCATATTTGATGCCCCGACGAGAGGCGAGGCGAAGGAAGGAAGGAGGAAGGGTTAGGATTAGGTTAGGTGAGGTGTGTTTTAGCCGCTTCCTGTGTGTGAAGGTTGGGATGAGTGGGGAAGGGGGAGTGGTTGGGATGGGTGTGTGTTTTTGTGTGTGTGTGTGTGTGTGTGTGTGTGTGTGTGTGTGTGTGTGTGTGTGTGTGTGTGTGTGTGTTTCTCTCCACCCCTTCCTTCACACACCCTCCCAACACACACACATAAACAGATAAAAAAACATTCATTCCCGAGTCACGACACCCACATCACTTTTTTCCCTCCTCTCTCTCTCTCTCTCTCTCTCTCTCTCTCTCTCTCTCTCTCTCTCTCTCTCTCTCTCTCTCTCTCTCTCTCTCTCTCTCTCTCCAGTATCGACCCTGGTTCACCCCGTTCATTAGCCTCGTTTTCTGTTGATGAACAAGTGAGAGTCGGCGGCAGCGGGGACTCAATCATTTACGATCCTCATCCTATTTTTTTCTCTCCCTCACGGAAAGGCGTTTTGTTGCTCCGGTTTATAATTATCTGGAGTGGATCTGCCTTTTCTCTCTCCCTCTGTCCCTCTCTACCTGTCCCTCTCTCCCTCTCCCCTTCAATTTATTATTATGATTTTTTTATTATTTTTTTGCAACGTGTATTGGAGGCAGAGAGAGAAGGAGAGAGGGAAGGGAGAGTTTGTGCTGTATTGATGGTTGTTCGTGCTGGTGTGTTTTGTTTGTATGTTTGTGTGTTTGTGAGGGTGTGTTCTAGTGGTGGTGGTAGAGGATGTGATGGTGGGTTGATGGTGAGGAGATGGTGTGCTCTAGTGATTGAGTGAGTGGTTATTTGTTAGTGATTTCTTAGTTAGGAGTTGGTGAAGGGAAGAGGGCTTAAAGGGAAGAGAATATATAGACCGTGCGTAGTCTGACTGCATATAGGGAGTGAGCTGGTTGATGGTGAAGAGATGGTGTGCTCTAGTGATTGAGTGAGTGGTGATTTGATAGTGATTTCTTAGCTAGGAGTTGGTGAAGGGAAGAGGGCTTAAAGGGAAGAGAATATATAGACCGTGCGTAGAATCTGACTGCATATAGGGAGTGAGCTGGTTGATGGTGAAGAGATGATGTGCTCTAGTGATTGAGTGAGTGGTGATTTGATAGTGATTTCTTAGCTAGGAGTTGGTGAAGGGAAGAGGGCTTAGGCCTTAGAGGCAAGAGAATATGTGGGTCGTAGGTACGTAGAGTCTGACTGCATAAAGGGAGTGAGCTGGTTGATGGTGAAGAGATGATGTGCTCTAGTGATTGAGTGAGTGGTGATTTGATAGTGATTTCTTAGTTAGGGGTTGGTGAAGGGAAGAGGGCTTAAAGGGAAGAGAATATGTGGGTCGTAGGTACGTAGAGTCTGACTGCATAAAGGGAGTGAACGAAAGGTGCAATTAGCAATCACTCAACATGGAGCTGCTAACTGATATTCTTCACCCTATCTGAGAGCGTTTACTTAGTTGGGCGTTGGTAAACCGAAGAGAACCTGAAGATAAAGGAATATATATAGAATTACAGATCGTTGGTAGTTTCGGTTTGTATAGGAAGGAGAACGGAAGGTACAAACAACAACAAAAACAACAACAACAACTTCAACAACAACAACAACAACACAAACAACAACAACAACTTCAACCACGTAATAATGTAACTCCCAACCGAGATTCGTAAATGCTGAAGAAGAATCAACGTAAAAGAAAGATACAGTCTCTCTCTCTCTCTCTCTCTCTCTCTCTCTCTCTCTCTCTCTCTCTCTCTCTCTCTCTCTCTCTCTCTCTCTCTCTCTCTCTCTCTCTCTCTCTCTCTCTCTCTCTCTCTCTGTCTCTCTCTCTCTCTCTCTCTCTCTCTCTCTCTCTCTCTCTCTCTCTCTCTCTCTCTCTCTCTCTCTCTCTCTCTCTCTCTCTCTCTCTCTCTCTCTCTCTCTCTCTCTATCTCTCTCTCTATATCTCTCTCTCTCTCTCTCTCTCTCTCTCTCTCTCTCTCTCTCTCTCTCTCTCTCTCTCTCTCTCTCTCTCTCTCTCTCTCTCTCTCTCTCTCTCTCTCTCTCTCTCAACAAACAAACAGTATCATTTATTAGGGCGACTAAATATCTAAGGCTTGACTACACTTTTTAATACCGCAGAGCAAAAGTTTTCTCTGGCGTTGACTTATGCATCAGTTAAGTGGCCTGGAGGATCTCTGAGTGTGTGTGTGTGTGTGTGTGTGTGTGTGTGTGTGTGTGTGTGTGTGTGTGTGTGTGTGTGTGTGTGCGTGCGAGAGAATTTCAGGCCCTGTTAGTGGAAGTTGCCAGTGAAAGTATAGACGATTGAGTGCTGTAGAGGAGGTGCACGCATGGCCAAGGTACGAAATTTGACCACTATACGAGAGAGGAACAGACTAATGCCCATATCCTCAAACACATCGAAGCTTGCATACCTACATTTGCTAAGGCTTACGTAGAGGTTGTGGGTATATCCATGGGTATAATTTTATGTGTAGTAATAGACTGACAAGGCTTCTGCACTATGAACGTGAATAACACTCATGAAAACCCGACTAACCTCCTCTGTGGTCTTAGGAAGTAGTTGTCGTAAGAACCGAAAGCCTCTGAGACTAAGGGGCCAAATTCCGTATTCTTAATCGCGGAGGAGGCTGGGAATGTAGAGACACTGCTTGCGTATATACCAGAGCGTCGATTCTGGTGTTCATTCCTGAAACTCAATCTTCGTATGTCTGAGACGCTTTCAGCTCTCTATCTCTCTCTCTCTCTCTCTCTCTCTCTCTCTCTCTCTCTCTCTCTCTCTCTCTCTCTCTCTCTCTCTCTCTCTCTCTCTCTCTCTCTCTCTCTCTCTCTCTCTCTCTGTCTCTCTCTATCTCTCTCTCTCTCTCTCTCTCTCTCTCTCTCTCTCTCTCTCTCTCTCTCTCTCTCTCTCTCTCTCTCTCTCTCTCTCTCTCTCTCTCTCTCTCTCTCTCTCTCTCTCTCTCTCTCTCTCTCTCTCTCTCTCTCTCTCTCTCTCTCTCTCTCTCTCTCTCTCTCTCTCTCTCTCTCTCTCTCTCTCTCTCTCTCTCTCTCTCTCTCTCTCTCTCTCTCTCTCTCTCTCTCTCTCTCTCTCTCTCTCTCTCTCTCTCTCTCTCTCTCTCTCGTCTGAAATATCCATCGGAGTTTTTCATTATCCAGTCATAAAGTGATAAGATAAATAACACTTCTTGGTCAGCTCAGTGCAGTATACCCTGTCAAAAGATCAGCACCAGCACAGCACAGGATCCGCCACTCGCTGATTGCCTCAGGGACCCGCCAGCGCACCGCTCTCCACCATTCATATTTTCGTTTTATGTCGCCTCGCTTCCGTGCGGCCTTTCGATCCCCTTAAGTCGCGGCGCCGGAGCCTTTGTGCCGCGGTGAAGTGGAGGGACCTTACAATCAGTCTGTCCCAAAGAAGAGTGACCGGCGTGATCTCTTAAAGTGTCGCCCTATACATTTGATTCCTCGTCTCTTTTAGGCCATCATCTTTCTTACTGACAGGGACATTATCAGGTCTATCCTTCAAGACCATCTCAGCTTCTTTCCCTCTCCTCTCTCTTCACCATTAGGGCTTCCTCCTCCTCTTCAAGGGCAATCTATCTACTTGTAAGCCTCTAACTCTGACTTTTTTCGACGTGGACAATTGGTTTTCATTGTGCTAGGTTTCGATAAGACCAGTAATGGCTTTGA
>NW_026110663.1:85000-86898 GCF_024679095.1 Eriocheir sinensis
TCCGTGTGTTGTTATGGCTCACGTGCTGCAGCCTCTCCCTCCCTCCCTCCCTCTCTCCCTCCCTCTTTCTCTCCATCTCTCCCTCCCTCCCTCCAGTCAGGCAAACCACCTCATGACCCCGCCAGCACGTTCTCTCTCGTTCTCTCGCGCACGTGTTCGTTCTTCCTCCTCCTCCGCCTCCTCCTTCAGTTTATGACGGCGTGAGAGAGAGAGAGAGAGAGAGAGAGAGAGAGAGAGAGAGAGAGAGAGAGAGAGAGAGAGAGAGAGAGAGAGAGAGAGAGAGAGGAGAGAGAGAGAGAGAGAGAGAGAGAGAGAGAGAGAGAGAGAGAGAGAGAACGTTGACTCGTGATCTGGAACCATTATTAATTGTGTGTGTGTGTGTGTGTGTGTGTGTGTGTGTGTGTGTGTGTGTGTGTGTTGCCGCCGCCATATACCCCAGACACGAAGTCGGATTTTGGTCGGATCTTCACAACCATTGAAAGGGCAAAGAAAAGGGAAGGTAAAAAGGAGACCCACAAAAGGATAGTGCAGAGGAGGAACGAGGAGGAGGAGGAGGAGGAGGAGGAGGAGAGACGGGGAGGTAGAGGAACAGCGAGATAAAAAAAGAGAGGAGAAAGAAACCTCGGAGCATTAGCTGGAGTTTAGGACTGTTTGTTGGGGGTCGTAAAGGCGATCTAAACCCAAGAACATATACACGTGAATGGGTGGTGAATGAATGGTGGTGGTGGTGGTGGTGGTGGTGTCCTAAAGGCGATTCAAACCCATGAACTTAAAACTACACACGTGAATCGGTGAATGAATGAATGGATAGCTGGGAAATGGTGTTGTTGGTGCTTTTGTTGTTGTTGTTGTTGTTGGTGGTGGTGGTAGTGGTGGTGGTGGTGGTGATGGTTGGGTGTCTCAAGGCAGCTTAAAACCATGAACATATAAACTAAAATCGGTGTTGAATGGATGGTTGTTTGGTAGTGCATGGTGGTAGTGTTGACGCTTTGGTGGTGTTGGGTTGGGGTAGCGGTGGTGGTGATGGTGGTGGTTAGTCCTCCTGAAAACGTGAATCGGTGGTGAATGTATAGGTAGGAATGGTGTTAGCGCTGTCAACTGGTGGAGGTGGTGGTGGTTTTGGTAGGGGTAGTGGAAAGACAGGTTGGTGGTGGTGGTGGTGGGTGGTGGTGGTGGTTGGTGTCCCCTCCGAAGGCTGTCAGCGGGGTGATGGCTCTCCGCGCGGCTCTAATAGGGATCAAGGTTGAGCGATGGCAAGCATTTGTCGTGGAAAACTTTCTGTCACCTCGTGTGGTGCGTGGGCGGCCGCTGCGACTCGTGTTCTCATCCTCCGTCCCCGTGTGCTTGTGTGTGTGTGTGAAAGGAGGCGGTGGTAGGGCGTAAGGGCGTGAGTGAATGGGGCGCAAAGGGAGAAGGTGACCATGATAAAGTTGAGGTCATTCATTCTTCGATTCTTCGGGGATCTTTTCAGACTCAAGTGACTGGAAGCGATGCATTACCGAAGAGGAGGAGGTCAAGGTTGCGTCTTTGGGTGGGTTTCCGTGTCTGTCTGTGTGTGTATGTGTGTGATCTGTCGTGGCCGAGGAGAGAAAGAGAGAGAGAGAGGGAGAGAGGGAAGGCAGGAGAGAGAGTAACTTGTGCTGAAGAGATAGTGAGATTGAGAAGAGACGAGGTTTCTGGATAGCTCAAAGATGCAAAATAGATACCAACAACATAGTAGAGCACAGTAGAAAACAAAAAAAGCTATAAAACACATAGATATAAAACAAATAGATACAAAGATATACCAGAAACATCACCTAATCTATGCCCGTCACTGTGCCGCGTTGAGGCATTCATATATCATCCTCTTAACCCCTTATAGCTGAGTCTGTCTCCCTTACCATAAAAAAAGCAAT
>NW_026110664.1:0-57500 GCF_024679095.1 Eriocheir sinensis
CAAAATCTGTTAGGTGATGGAAAGAGATGGTGAGAGTGGACTGTGGGAAGAGGCGAGGAAGAGGAGGAGGAGGAGGAGGAGGAGAGGGAGAGGAAGCAAGAATTGAGTAAAACAGAGAAACAAAGAAAGTAAATGATAATATGTGTGTTGTGTGAGAAAAAGAGAAGTCCAGGAGGAGGAGTAGAAGAGGAAGAGGAAGGAGGAGGAGGAGGAGGAGGGAAGAACAGTGACCGTCTACACAGCAGAAATAGAACGGTCAGAAAGGAAACTGGAGATAAAGGTACAGAGACAAGGATAGAAACCGCAGGAGGGTAGTTTGAAAAGCAAAGATTTGTGCCAGACCTATCAAAAGCTTTTGATATGTCCAGCGCAATAGCAAAGATTTCACCGAAACGGGTAAGAGAGGATGACCAAGAGTCAGTTAAGAAGGTTAGAGATCACCAGTAGAACGCCCCTTGCGGAACCCATACTGGTGATCAGATAGAAAGTCAGAAGTTGAAAGGTGCTTTTGAATCTTCCGGTTAAGGACTGATTCAAAAGCTTTAGATAGACAAGAAAGTAAATCTATGGGGCGGTAGTTTGAGTTATTGGAACGGTCACCCTTCTTAGGTACAGGCTGTACCAAGGCATACTCCCAGGAAAGGTAGATATTGACAGGCGGAGGCGAAAGAGTTTGACCAGGCAGGGTGTCAGGACGGAAGCACAGCATCTATCTAATTCTGACCTTCTCTCTGATCGCCAGTATGGGTTCCGCAAGGGGCTGTCTGACTGACTCTTGATCATTCTCACTAAGCCGTTTCGGTGAAACTTTTGCTGTTGCCTTAGACATCTCTTAGATATCTATTCAAGTCTGACCTATTCCCTGATCGCCAGTATGGGTTCCGCAAGGGCCTTCCTGACTGACGCTTGGTCATTCTCACTAAGTCGTTTCGGTGAGACTTTTGCTGTTGTCTTAGACATCTCGAAAGTTTTTGACAGAGTATGGCACAAATCTTTGTTTTCTAAACTACCCTCCTACGGATTCCTTCCAGCCGATCTATCGCTGCTGTGGTAGACGGTTACTGTTCTATCCGTAAACCTATCAACGGTTGTGTCCCGCAGGGCTCTGTCCTGTCTCCCTCCCTCTTTCTGTTGTTCATTAACGATCCTCTTTTCAACACAAACTGTCCTATTCATTCGTACGCCAATGAGCCCACTCTGCACTACTCAACACCTTTTGACAAAATACCCTCCCAACGGGAAGTACGGGAGTCTCGGCTGGAGGCTGCAGAACGTTTAATCTCAGACACTGCTATCCTTTCTGAATGGGGAAGGACGAACCTTGTGTCCTTCAATGCCTGAAAACTCAGTTTCTTCACCTATCAACTCGATACAAGCTTCCAAACACCTATCCCCTATTTTTTGACAACACTCATCGGTCTGTCCTTAACTCAAAATCTTAATTGGAAACTTCATAATATTATCTCATCTCTTGCTAAATCAGCTTCCTCGATGTCAGGTCCCTGCACCCTCTCCGCCAGTTCTTTTCCCCCTCACAAATGTTGTCAATATACAGGGGCCTTGTCCGCCCTCGCATGTAGTATGCATTTCATATGTTAGGGGCTCGACACACACATCTCTATTTGACAGAGTCAAGTCTAAGGCTGTTTATCTCATCACATCCCGCCCTCATGCGAGCAGTCTTTTGCCTCTTAACTTTCGCGGCAATGTTGCATCATCTAGGAAATTAGGAGAAAAACATTGCAAAAACAGCTTGGGTGCCGTGGCTTCACGCACGAGGAACTGTTTTGTGGCTAATTCACGCCGAGTTGGTAAAGAGCAAGAGGACCTTGCCAAGGAGAGTCTAGTCCGCTGTGCGTTTAGTATAGCCAGACGACACGTTCAAAGAAATATAGACTTATTGCGTCCACCCCCAAAGACATTAGAGTTTCCTCAGACACAGCCTCCTAGTCTCCGAAAACTCTCCTAATGTATACCTGAAACGTATTAGAGGTAGATGGATAGAGACAGAGAGATAGCGAAAATGAGAACATAAGAACATAAGGAGTCTGTAAGGCCGATGGCCTTATTCAAGGCAGCTCCTGTTAACCTAACCACACACAACCTCACCATCCATGAACATAATTATCTGGCCTTTGCTTGCAAGTATGCTGCCCACACCCTTCCCTGTGAACCCTTGGTGTTTAATGTGCCATGTAACTGTTATCCTTCTCGCCTCCACCACCGTGTTCCCGACGAGCCGCTTAGTGGAACCTTTGTGTGCTGACCACCGCCTGCTGGGGGCCTTGCGTGCTGACCTCCCGCCACTGGGAGCCGGTCTTGAAGGCGAGCGTGTGGCGGGCGTGGTCCAGCACGGCGCCGTACTTGCACAGGAGGGAGACGCCCATGACGAAGTCATAGTCGTTGGAGGCCACCTCCTCCAGCGGCGCGGCGTTCACGCGGCAGCCGTCGCCCAAGTCCAGCACGACGCGCTTGGGCAGCCTGCGGCCTTTCCTGCTGGCGAGGAGCAGCTTGCGGCGCCTTTCTGACACGTGGAAGCCTTGGGCGCCGGTGTCCAGCAGCACCGTCATTGGCCTAGCCCACGCCGCGCCGCCCTCCCGCCGCACCCAGAGGACGTCAGGCTCCACGGAGCGCTCCGTTTTCCTCGGCCTCCGCCGCAGCTGCTGCGGGCGGCAGACGAAGAGGTCGCTGCCGTCAGGCCGAAACACCTGCACCATGCGGCCGCGCCGCAGGTGGTGGGCGTCCAGCACGACCTCGTCTGCGTCGTACATGTCCTCCAGCCACGCCGGGAACACAGTGGCGGGGACGACCATCTCCACGCCGCCCCCCAGACTGATGGGGACGGCCTTCAGCTCTATGACGTCCAGCACCCGCGAGCCGATCCAGAGAAGGATCTCCTGCTTGGCGGTGGGCTCCGTGCCGGTGATCAGCCCCAGCCTCTTGGCCATGGTGTGGAAGAGGAAGGTGATCTGGGCCCCGGAGTCCAGCTGGACGAGGCACGCGTGGCCGTTCACCGAGCCCAGCACACGATTGTGGTCATCCACGTGAAGACACGGGTGGCTGCCGAGCCGCCGCCTCTTCCTGGCGGGAACCGACGGCGGCTCCAGCACCAGCCTCACCGCCTCGCCCTTGCCGGGGCTGCGCGGCCGCTTGTTCGAAACCCGATGCACTGGCAGGGGAGTCATCTCAGTGTGTTGTGAAGAAGAGTGAATATGTAAAAAGAAAAAGATGATGTTGATGAAGAAGAACAGGAGGAAAGAGAAGGAGAAGGAGGAGGAGGAGGAAACGATAAAGAAGAGAGGATAAGTAGAAGAAAAAGATGATGTTGATGAAAGGGAGCAAGAAGAAAGAGAAAAAGAAGAAGAAAAAGGAGGAGGAGGAGGAGGAGGAGGAGGAAAAGATGAAGAATAAGAAAGAAAAAGTAAAAGATGATTATGAAAAAAAAACTGAAAATGATAAAAAAACAAAAATGATCACGTGACATGAACTACAGAACCTCTCGCCCCCCAACGTTCCTTTTATTTTTCTCTAACTTCCTCCTTTCCTCCCTTTCTCCTCCTTTTCCTCTCTAATCCTCACTCTTCTCTTTTTTTCCCATTATTCCTTCATATTTATATTTTCTTTTCCTTCCCTCCCCTTCGGTTTTTCTTCATACTGTCATATCCATCCACCTTCTCTCTTTCCTTCCTTCCTTCCTTCCTTCCTTCCTTCTCTCCTTTTCTTACTTCCGTTTTCCCCCTTTCTTCCCTTCATTCTTCTTTCTTCCCTTCCCTCCTCTCTCCATCCATTCTTCCCTTTTGTTATTCCTTTCTATTTTCCCTTCCTTTCCCTCCCTCCTGTCTTTCCCTCTCTCCCTCTCTATTTCACATTACTCGTTTTGTTTCATTATTCCCTTCCTTTCCTTTTTTTTCCCTTTCTTCACATCTCCCATTCCATCACATCGCCTTCCTTCCCTCTCCCTCTCCTTCCCTCCCCCCTCACTCGCTAATCCTCCCCCTCCCTCTCCGCCTCCCCAACAGGACCCCAAGTTGACCCTCCGTAGCGGGGCTCAACGGAGATGGTTGAGCCGAAGTGGACGTGGCTTTCGCTAACCTCATCGCCCAGAAGCCAGAGATCGCGAGGGTAAGGGGAGGAGGAGCGGGTGTGTGTGTGTCCAGTTTGGCTCCGGGGATACAGAAACGCTGCCGTGTCAACGTATTCCGACCGCAAAATTCCGTAAGTTGGCCTCTCACCACACTGTCGCCAACTAAGTTGACTCTAGTAGTCAGTTTGCCCATGCCAGGAAACAGCGTCTGGTTCGTACAAGTGACAGCTGGGAGAATGGTCTTGTGGTTTCTTTTGGCAGGGCGCGAGGTACAAAAGGGAGCGCGGGCGAAGGTGGGTTTGGAAGTGGTGGTGGTGACAGTAGTGGGTGGTTGGGGAAGGGTGGAGGTGAGGTGTGGATGGAGGAGATGTGTTATCAGAAGTGGAGGAGGCGGAGGAGGTTGAGTTCGTGTTGGAGGTGGAAGTGGAGGATGGAGTGGTGATGAGGAAAGGGAGGAGTCAAGGTGCTGGAGGGAGAGGAAGGAGAGCAGGAGAAAGGGAGTGGTATTGTGGATGGAGGTGGATGAGGTAGGAAGGTAGGTGGATGTAGTAGAAGGAATGGCAAGGTGGCGGCGGGTTCAGGCGTGGCAGAGGAGATCGTGTTGGAGGTGTAAGGGGAAGATGGAGTGGTGATGAGGATAGGGAGGAGTTAAGGTGTTGGAGGGAGAAGAGGAGTGGGAGTGGATGAGGTAGCAAGGGAGGTGGATGGGGTAGAAGGAATGGTAGGGGTGGCGGCGGGTTCAGGCGTGGCAGAGGAGTGAGGTGGTTGAGGCGAGGCAGAGGAGATCGTGTTGGAGGTGGAAGGGGAAGATGGAGTGGTGATAAGGGTAGGGAGGAGTCAGGTGGTGAAGGGAGAAGGAGAGGGAGTGGATGAGGCAGCAAGGGAGGTGGATGGGGCGGAAGGATTAGTAAGGATGGAGAGTTCAGGCCGAGGGAAGGGAAGAAGGAAGAGAGGAAGGAAGGAAAAGGAAAAGTGGAAGGGAACGGAAAGGAAGGGAAGGGAAGAAAAGGAGGAGAAATTATAAGTAAAAGAAGGGAAAAGAAAGGAAGGAAGGAAGGGAAGGGAAGGGAAGGGAAGATAATTGCAGAGAAGAGAGAGGGAAAGGGCGGGAAAAAAGTGGAAACACTTTAAACACTTTATTATGCTTACAAAAAAATGGTTTTATAATGAGCAGAAATGACTTTAATAATTTGTAAGCAGGGCAGGGAAGGGAAGGGAAGGGAAGAGAGAGAAAGGAAAGGACGATAAAAAAAAGTGGAACGGAATGGAAGGAAGGAAGGAAGGAAAGGAAAAGAAAGGAAAGGAAGAAATGGAAGGAAGGGAAGGGAAGGAAGGGAAGGGAGAAAGAAAGTGAAGGAAGGAAGGGAAGGAAGGAAGGAAGGAAAGGAAAGGAAAAGAAAGGATAGGATAGGGAAAGGACGAGAAAGAAAGTGGAAGGGAAGGAAGGGAAGGGAAGGGAAGGAAGGAAAAGGAAAGGAAAGGAAAAGGGAAAGGACGAGAAAGAAAGGAAGGGAAGGAAGGGAAGGAAGGGAAGGAAGGAAAGGGAAAGGAAAGGAAAGGAAGAAAGGAAAAGATAGGAAGGGAAGGGAAGGGAAGGGAAGGAATGGAAAGAAAGAAAGGAAAGGACGAGAAAGGAAGGAAGGAAGGAAGGAAGAAAAGGAAAGGAAAGGGAAAGGGAAGGACGAAAGAAAGTGGAAGGAAGGGAAGGGAAGGGAAAGGAAGAAAAGGAAAGGAAAGGGAAGGACGAGAAAAAAAGTGGAAGGGAAGGGAAGGGAAGGGAAGAAGGAAGGAAGGAAGGAAGGAAGGAAGGGAAGGAATGGAAAGGAAAGGGAAAGGACGAGAAAGAAAGTGGAAGGGAAGGAAGGAAGGAAGGGAAGGAAAAGAAAGGAAAGGAAAGGACGAGAAAGAAAGTGGAAGGGAAGGGAAGGGAAGGGAAGGAATGGAAAGGAAAGGGAAAGGGAAAGGACGAGAAAGAAAGTGGAAGGGAAGGGAAGGGAAGGGAAGGGAAGGAATGGAAAGGAAAGGGAAAGGACGAGAAAGAAAGTGGAAGGGAAGGGAAGGGAAGGAAAGGGAATAATATGTGTCCCCCGTCATTTGTTTCCCCAGTCTTTGGAGTTTGTTTAGTCTAAGATTAATTGCAATGATGAAGAGGAAAAGAACCCGACTTTCTCGCGGCCTTCGGAAATAGTTGTGAGCCGAAAGCGTATAAGAACACGCGCCTTACACCCATCACACCTACACCCACACTTGACAAGCAGGGCCGGATTTAGGGCAGGGCCCATAGGGCCCCAGCCCAGCTAGGGCCCCGCGCATTTAGGGGCCCCGCGCCAGCTCCAGTACATTAATATCAGCACTTTTCTGTTTAAATCAAGGATACCACTGCCATCCTTTCGTGTCATATCAATATAATCCCTGACTTGAGTCACGTAAAACATTTGAGCTTATTAGCAAGTACGACTCTTTTTCTCGCGGCACATTTACAGAAACATGCCAACCAGGGAAGTGGTAATGTAAACTACCTCTCCTCAACACTATGTAACGAGCTGATCGATGTGCTGGGGGAAAATGTTGTGTCTACCTTAGCAGCAGAAGTTAAAAAATGCCAAATATTGCTCCATATCTGTGTCTTCCCCTCCAGACGTGTCTCACATGGACCAGCAACGCCTAACAATTCGGTACATGTTGCCAGAGAGGCCAGCAGAGCGTTTTTTTGCGTTTGTACTCTTACTGAATTATACAAGAAAGGAAATTGCAGAAGTAGTAGTGATTTTTTTGCAGAAACCCAATATTCCCATCTGTGAGTGTCGCGGCATGATAACGCGAGCAACATGTCTGCAAAATATAATGGCACCCAGGCGCACATAAAACGTCATTGTGGATTTATTTCAAGAAGCGCCGAAGTTTCCCTCAAACTATATTTAGCATTAGTTAGACCTCATCTTGACTATGCGGTTCAGTTCTGGTCACCTTACTATAGAATGGATGTCAAAATGCTAGAATCGGTGCAGAGGAGGATGACTAAGATGATTCAGGGGTTGAGAAACTTGCCATACGAGGAAAGACTCAAACAGTTAAACTTGCATTCTCTAGAAAGGCGAAGGGTGCGTGGAGACATGATCGAAGTTTATAAATTGATGAAGGGCTTTAATAAGGGAAATATTCATAAGGTTTTGCTGGTAAGAGAACCGGGTAGGACACGAAGTAATGGGTTTAAACTGGATAAATTCAGATTTAACAGGGACATAGGCAAAAATTGGTTTACAAACAGGGTGGTGGATGAGTGGAATAGGCTTAGCAGTTATGTGGTGAGTGACAAGGTGATAAATTCATGGACAGCGATACTAGGTGGGGTTAGATACACGGGAGCTTAGGGTCAAAGGAACTGCCTTGTATAGACCTACCGGCCTCTTGCAGATTCCAACGTTCTTATGTTCTTATGTTCTTATGTCCATTGCTAGATTTTCTACTACAACTATGTTTTCCTCGTAGCCGTTGGCTATGGCCTCTACAACACCTGCACGGGCCGACCATCGTGTGTCTGGCAAGCACTTGATAACTGGTGAGCCTTGCAGCGCATCTCCATGTTTGCGCCAACGATGTGTTGACTTGACCAGACAAACATGCAGACGTTGAATCATAGCACCAAACATAGTCACTGCAACATTCAGCAGCACACATCGCAACAAGATTCAGCGAATGAGCCAGCCAAGGAACAAACTCTGCAAATTAAGAAGAACATAAGAACATAGGGAAACTGCAAGAGGCCGGGTGGCCTACACAGGGCAGCTCCAGAATTTACCCCACCTTTTTTTTTTTTTTTTTTTTACAACAAAGGAGGCAGCTCAAGGGCACACAAAAAAGAAAACAATAATATAAAAAAGCCCGCTACTCGCTGCTCCTAAAAAAGAAACAAAAGAGGTGTCCAAAAGCAAGGTCAAATACGGGAGGAGAGATGTCCTGATACCCTCCTCTTGAAAGAGTTCAAGTCGTAGGCAGGAGGAAATACAGATGAAGGAAGATTGTTCCAGAGTTTACCAGCGTGAGGGATGAAAAAGTGAAGATGCTGGTTAACTCTTGCATAAGGGGTTTGGACAGTATAGGGATGAGCATGAGTAGAAAGTCGAGTGCAGCGGGGCCGCGGGAGGGGGGGAGGCATGCAGTTAGCAAGTTCAGAAGAGCAGTCAGCGTGGAAATATCGATAGAAGATAGAAAGAGAGACAACATTGCGGCGGAATTTAAGAGGTAGAAGACTATCAGTATGAGGAGGAGAGCTGATGAGACGAAGAGCCTTAGCCTCCACTCTGTCCAGAAGAGCTGTGTGAGTGGAGCTCCCCCACACATGAGATGCATACTCCATACGAGGGCGGACATGGCCCCTGTATATGGACAGCAACTGTGCAGGGGAGAAGAACTGGCGGAGACGGTACAGAACGCCCAGCCTCGAGGAAGCTGATTTAGTAAGAGATGAGATATGAAGTTTCCAGTGGAGATTTTGAGTTAAGGATAGACCGAGGATGTTTAGTGTTTAGGAAGGTGATAGCTGGGTGTTGTCAAAGAATATAGTTGTTTGGAAGATTGTGTCGAGTGGATAGGTGGAGAAACTGTGTTTTTGAGGCGTTGAAGGACACCAGGTTCCTCTTGCCCCAATCGGAAATAATAGTAAGGTCTGAGGCTAAGCGTTCTGCAGCCTCCAGCCTTGAGTCGTTAAGTTCCTGTAGGGTGGGTCTTCTATTAAAAGAAGTTGAGTAATGCACAGTGGAATCATCGGCGTAGGAATGGATAGGACAGTTCGTTTTGGAAAGAAGATCATCAATGAACAACAGAAAAAGAGTGGGAGATAGGACAGAACCCTGTGGGACACCACTGTTAATAGATTTAGGGGAAGAACAGTGACCGTCTACCACGGCAGAAATAGAACGGTCAGAAAGGAAACTGGAGATAAAGGTACAGAGAGAAGGATAGAAACCGTAGGAGGGTAGTTTGGAAGGCAAAGATTTGTGCCAGACCCTATCAAAAGCTTTTGATATGTCCAGCGCAATAGCAAAAGTTTCACCTAAACGGCTAAAAGAGGATGACCAAGAGTCAGTTAAGAAGGCTAGGAGATCACTAGTAGAACGCCCCTTGCAGAACCAATACTGGCGATCAGATAGAAGGTCAGAAGTGGAAAGGTGCTTTTGAATCTTCCGGTTAAGGATTGATTCAAAAGCTTTAGATAGACAAGAAAGTAAAGCTATAGGACGGTAGTTTGAGGGATTGGAGCGGTCACCCTTCTTAGGCACAGGCTGTATGAAGGCATACTTCCAGCAAGAAGGAAAGGTAGATATTGCAAGGCAGAGGCGAAAGAGTTTGACCAGGCAGGGTGACAGCACGGAGGCACAGTTTTTAAGGACAATAGGAGGCACTCCATCAGGTCCATAAGCCTTCTGAGGATTAAGGCCAGAGAGGGCATAGAAAACATCATTTTGAAGAATCTTTATAACAGGCATAAAGGAGTCAGAGGGGGGATGAGTAGGAGGAATATGCCCAGAATCGTCCAGAGTGGAGTTCTTAGAAAAAGTTTGAGAGAAGAGATCAGCCTTAGAGATAGATGAGACGGCAGTGTTTCCGTCAGGACTGAAGAGTGGAGGGAAAGATGAAGAAGTCAAGTTGGAGGAGACGTTTTTGGCTAGATGCCAGAAGTCACGGGAAGAGTTAGAGAAAGCAAGGTTTTGGCATTTTCTATTAATGAAAGAATTTTTGGTTAGTCGAAGAATAGATTTGGCACGATTTCGGGAAGAAATGTAAAGTTCATAATTAGCATTAGTTTGAAGGCTCTGGTATCTTTTGTGAGCTGCCTCTCTATCATTGACTGCACGAGAATAAGCGTGATTAAACCAAGGCATTTTAGCGTGAGGAGTAGAGAAAGAACGAGGAATGTATGCCTCCATTCCAGAGACAATCACCTTTGTGATGCGCTGAGCACATACAGAGGGGTCTCTATCATGGAAGCAATAATCATTCCACGGGAAATCGGAAAAGTACATCCTCAGGTCGTCCCACCGAGCTGAAGCAAAATGCCAGAAGCATCGCCTCTTCGGTGGGTCCAGAGGGTGTACAGGAGCGATAGGACAGGATGCAGAAATAAGATTGTGATCGGAGGAGCCCAACGGAGAGAACAGTTTGACAGAATAAGCAGAAGGGTTTGAGGTAAGGAAGAGGTCTAGAATGTTGGGCCGGTCTCCAAGACGGTCGGGAATACGTGTAGGGTGCTGGACCAACTGCTCTAGGTCGTTGAGGATAGCAAAGTTGTAGGCTTGTTCACCAGGATGGTCATTGAAAGAGGATGAAAGCCAAAGCTGGTGGTGAACATTGAAATCTCTTAGGATGGAGATTTCAGCGAAGGGAGAGTGGGTCAAGATGTGCTCCAATTTAGAATTCAAATAGTCAAAGAATTTTACATAGTTGGTAGAGTTAGGTGAGAGATAAACAGCACAGATGTATTTAGTAATAGAATGACAATGAAGTCTTAGCCAGATGGTAGAAAATTCAGAAGAGTCAAGGTTGTGGGCACGAGAGCAAGTGATGTCGTTGCGCACGTAGGCGCAACATCCAGCTTTGGATTGAAATTTAGGATAGAGATAGTAGGAGGGAACAGAGTAGAGATTGCTGTCAGTAGCCTCAGAAACCTGTGTTTCGGTAAGGAAGAGAAGGTGAGGTTTAGAGGAGGAGAGATGATGTTCCACAGAATGAAAATTAGAACGAAGACCGCGAATGTTGCAGAAATTGAGAAGAAAGAGGTTCGAGGATTTATCAAGACACCTCTCGGGTCGGCAGCCAGAAGGGGAGTCCTCCCTGGGGGAATTTGTGGTTCCCACTCCCCCCCTAGGCGGGGACTCCGAGGCTTGATGTAGGTGCGCCATTTTGAAATTTGAATTTTGGAAAAAGGTGTATATGTTGTGTGAATGTAGTGTGGTGTGGATAAAGAGGATCTGTCTTTAGAGAGCATGCTGAACTACTCTCCTGTGTTGGTGAGACAATAGAGAAACGGTTAGTGAGGACATGGGAAGGGTCTTTGGAGGGCTTCAGCTCCCTTCTCACCTCCCATATATACCTCACCGGGAGTGGCTTGCGCCCGTTCGGTAGGTGTCTTCCTACCTACTCCAGCCAACAACTACTCACGATGGGTGAGGTGTAGTTTCAGGGGTTACAGGTAGAGGCTTGATCCTCGTTTTACCGGCGGCACTATGCACGCACCAGTACCCTGTCACCTTCCCAGCAAACATCGAAAGTCCGGGCCGATACCGGCAAATAACGGAACTATGGCATAAAGGATTTTGTTTATCGGGCCAATATAAGGCCAATATAAATATTCTGCAATCGGGCCATGAGAGGCAAATGTACATCGGGCCAGTACTAAGTAACCTACATTACGTCTTTTTGTTGTAGTTCGAGGATTTTGTTTATCGGGCCAATATAAGGCCGATATAAATATTCTGCACCGGGCCGCGATCATGATATATATATATATATATATATATATATATATATATATATATATATATATATATATATATATATATATATATATATATATATATATATATATATATATATATATATATATATATATATATATATATATATATATATATATATATATATATATATATATATATATATATATATATATATATATATATATATATATATATATATATATATATATATATATATATATATATATATATATATATATATATATATATATATATATATATATATATATATATATATATATATATATATATATATATATATATATATATATATATATATATATATATATATATGGTCGACAGAGTAACAGCACTGCGTTCAGGAGGACGCGAGTTCAATCCCGGCCCGGTGCCACCTAGCTGGGTTTTTTCAGGCGCCGCCGTTTGGCTTAAATCTACCCAGATGATGTCCAGAAGACCACCTATCAACCCGGACTCTATATTCTAGGATTAAAGATGAGCTCCGGGAGGACAGCATGAGCCAGTGCAAGATGGCGCCACTATAAACACTCGCCTGCGCCAGAACAGGCTGGGCCGACCATCAGGCCCCACGCGACGTAAAAAAAAATATATATATATATATATATATATATATATATATATATATATATATATATATATATATATATATATATATATATATATATATATATATATATATATATATATATATATATATATATATATATATATATATATATATATATATATATATATATATATATATATATATATATATATATATATATATATATATATATATATATATATATATATATATATATATATATATATATATATATATATATATATATATATATATATATATACGCACACACACACACACACACACACACACACACACACACACACACACACACACGTTTAAAGAGAAACTGGATGAATATAGATATGGAGACAGGACTTATAAACTTTGTTCGAACCCTGTACAATACAACTAGGTAAATACACCAAAGTTTAAAAGCAACATATTTAAACTTGAGTTTTATTAGAAATACTTACAAAATATAGCAAAATCAATTACAGCCTCTTCACAGCCTCTTAACTTTCAATATAAGAAAAAAGCAATACATATTATGCAGCCTCTGAAAACTTGCTTATAGTAATGCATATACTTTGTGGTGAAATAGGTAATACTTTCCTTTACAAAATAAAGACTAGAAACTCTGTAATCATGAAATTATAGGAACATAAAAAAATGCATATACTTTGTGGTGAAAGAATACTTTTCATTAAAAAATAAACATTGAAAATCTTTGTACACATGAAATAATAGGAATGTTTTACTAAAATTAATGCATACATGTATACTGTGGTGAAATAATAATTTCCATTCAAAAATAAAAGCTAGACACTCACTGTTAACATTAAATTATAGTAACATCTTAATAAAAAGCTAATGCATATACTTTGTGCTAAAATAATCTCTTTCCTTCAAAAATAGATACAAACAACTTTGTATACATGAAATAATAGCGACATTCTAATACAGACCTGAGATAAGTAAGAATATAAAAGAAAATAAATTACACACACGCACACACCCCTTGGACAAAGTTCCGCATAGGAGGTTGCTGTGGTCTGAGGGGTGGTTTGCTGAGATGGATGTAAAATATCTTGATTAATAGAGAGATGAGAACAGTGGTAAAAGATTGGGAGTCATCGTGGAGGAAGGTCGAAAGTGGAGTGCCCCAAGGATCAGTACCGGCACCAATCATGTTTGCAATCTGTATAAATAATATGACAGTGTGAATAGCTACATGAGCCTTTTTTGCAGTTGTTGCCAAGTTGTTAAAAAAAAGCTGAGTGAGGAAGATTGTGGAGTGATGCAGGAGGATCTGAACAAGTTATTGAAGTGGAGTTACAGATGGGAAATAGAGTTTAATCTATAGAAATGTAAAGTAATGGAGTTTGGAAAGAGTGTGAGGAGAGTAAAAGAAAATTATGTGTTGAATGGTGAGAGGTTGAGTAGATCAGAAAAGGTAAAAGATCTGGGTGTTACAGTGACTGGAAATTTTACTACGAAGAGATATATTAGCAAAATTACAGGGGAAACATATAACTTGCTGAGAAGAATAAGGCTGGCTTTTGCATATATGGTTGAAGAGATGATCAGAAAGATGATTATATCACTGATTAGACCTAGACTGGAGTATGCAGCTGTAGTGTGGTCGCCCTACAAGAAAAAGGATATAAGGAAGTTGGAGAGTTCATAGAGTGGCAACAAAGATTGTGCCAAGTATCAGGGACTTGTCATATGATGAAAGATTGGCAAAGTTGCATCTACCAACGTTGGAAAAAGGAGAGAAAGGGGGGACTTGATAACTTGATGGTATGGGTTACATGAGATACTAGATGACATGGAAGGAGAGTGAAAATGAGTGATTGTAGAAGAGATGTCAAAAAGTAGTTTCCTATATAGAAAAATACAAGGATTCAAGGCTAAGTTGGACACACACACATATCTGTCGATGCTACCTAAATGTATTATCTAGGTAGCATTGACAGATGGTCCATTGCACTGGTCCACTGGTCCATTGCAACTGCCTGGTTGCAGCTGTTGAGTCTCACAGTGGAGCCTGGCCAGATGCCCTGCCAATCAGCTTAGGGACTGCTGATACTGAAATTAAAGTTATAAAATCAGAGTTATCAGGTTCTGGTTCAGATTTGGAAGAGTCACCGGTACCACCGAAAATACTAGCATATTCCTCATAATCCTTATCTTCCTCTGAATTGTCAACAGTATGCAGCAGTGGCACCTTCTATACTTTCCGCTTCCTGAGAGGTGTTAGTGTCACTACTAGCAATCATAGTACTACTAGTGCTAGCTATCGAGATGCTAGGCCTTACATCATAATGGAGATAAGTAAATCATAATAATAGCGGCTCCTAGCGGGAGTGCATTTAGGGCACGGTGTGGTGATAATTGCAGCATTTCTAGAATGTACGACGGGGTTTTGACAAGCGGACAGGAGTGTTTATGTCACAAGGGGTGTATTTTTCCATACTGGCCTCACAATTTCTTCTAAGTCGATGGGCGATGAGACTGCAAGCTCCAGGGTGAAGAAAGGGAAGAGCCCGCGCGGAAAAATACACACCTTGTGACATAAACACGCCTGTCTGCTTGTC
The DNA here is from genome assembly GCF_024679095.1 of Eriocheir sinensis. NCBI lineage: Eukaryota > Metazoa > Arthropoda > Malacostraca > Decapoda > Varunidae > Eriocheir > Eriocheir sinensis. The sequence continues at coordinate 14,770 of NW_026110664.1, forward strand.
AAAACCCCGTCGTGCGTGCTAGAAATGTTGTAATTACCACCACACCGTGCCCTAAAAGCGCACCCGCTAGGAGCCGCTATTCTTAAGATTTACCAGTAGTTATACAATTTTATATATACTTTCCATTGCAAACCCCCGTTATCTAAGATTAAAAATACTATAGTACCAGCCTTGTAGGCAGGTGGCCTGGTGGGTTCTGATTGTGTTTCTTGTTGGGTGTTTTTTTATTTCAAATGACTGATTTTAGTGGTATTGCTGGGGGTGGGAGGGCGAAGGGGGTTGTGCAGTTAGAAAATGTGATTTATGACAGGAAAGAATGTAACATCAGTTAAAAGCACATCAAAATTCACCCCAAAAAATACTTATGTTCATATATTACAGTAAATGTAAAGTAAAAATTTACCTATAATTTATTTACTTTAGGTCCAGATCCACATCATGTATAGTGACAAAACTTAAGTTGTAGTACATGAAGTCAGCTTTGCATTGCTGTATGTTAATTACGTAACCTTTATATAGACCCTGACTTTGGTCCTGATCTGAACATCACGGTAGAGATGGGAGGATGGCCGCAAATGACTCCAATGGACAAGACAAACAACTTACATTCCGACAAAATTTGGCTAATGTTAACGGGTTGTCTGAAAAAATGGTCAAAGTTCGGAAATATGGTTCAAATAGCGTCTTTTTATGGCAATTAGACAAATTTGACCATTTTTACAGACAAACCGTTAACATTAGCCAAGTTTTGTCAGAATGTAAGTCGTTTGTCATGTCCACTGGAGTCATCTGCGACCATCCTGCCATCTCTACCGTGATGTTCAGATCAGGACCAAAGTCAGGGTCTTAATAAATGCTATGGGGCTACAACTTTGACATGACCTCATGACCTTCTCCACCACTGCAGACTTCAATTTTCATGCATGGGCAGACACAAGGACCATTGCTATGTGGGTTAGAATTTGTTACCTTTCCAGCTAGGTTGACCCCCCCTGGCTCCCGGTCTAAAAGGTAAGATTAGCTGGGTTAGGCTGGGTAGTTAAGATGACAAACCTAGTATCTACGTACCTTAACCCCCACAAGCCCCAAAACCTGATGGCGTTCAGAGAGGGAAGGTGGATGAGATGTGGACATAAGGTATATATATCTTTACCTAAATGAATAATACAGGACACTGTATGCAACACACGAGACACACAACACAGCCCACGAGACACCATGTTAGGAAGCAGAGACCAGCACATCAAACCTGCTGTGCTGTGCACTTATATATTACAGGCTAAGCTGAATTTGAAGGCACCAGTCTGGCACAGCGCGACACCGTTTCTTCGTCTTCTTGGTTGCTTTATGGGGCTAGTTAGGCTGTGGGGCCACAGCCTCTACAGACCCGTCAGTGGTAGTTGGTATCAGGTGTTTTTTTTTTTTATTACAACAAAGGAGGCAGCTCAAGGGCACACAAAAAAAGAAAACAATAATAAAAAAAAAAGCCCGCTACTCGCTGCTCCTAAAAAAGAAACAAAAGAGGTGGCCGAAAGGAAGATCAAATACGGGAGGAGAGGTGTCCTGATACCCTCCTCTTGAAAGAGTTCAAGTCGTAGGCAGGAGGAAATACAGATGAAGGAAGATTGTTCCAGAGTTTACCAGCGTGAGGGATGAAAGAGTGAAGATGCTGGTTAACTCTTGCATAAGGGGTTTGGACAGTATAGGGATGAGCATGAGTAGAAAGTCGAGTGCAGCGGGGCCGCGGGAGGGGGGGAGGCATGCAGTTAGCAAGTTCAGAAGAGCAGTCAGCGTGGAAATATCGATAGAAGATAGAAAGAGAGACAACATTGCGGCGGAATTTAAGAGGTAGAAGACTATCAGTATGAGGAGGAGAGCTGATGAGACGAAGAGCCTTAGCCTCCACTCTGTCCAGAAGAGCTGTGTGAGTGGAGCTCCCCCACACATGAGATGCATACTCCATACGAGGGCGGACATGGCCCCTGTATATGGACAGCAACTGTGCAGGGGAGAAGAACTGGCGGAGACGGTACAGAACGCCCAGCCTCGAGGAAGCTGATTTAGTAAGAGATGAGATATGAAGTTTCCAGTGGAGATTTTGAGTTAAGGATAGACCGAGGATGTTTAGTGTTTAGGAAGGTGATAGCTGGATGTTGTCAAAGAATATAGTTGTTTGGAAGATTGTGTCGAGTGGATAGGTGGAGAAACTGTTTTTGAGGCGTTGAAGGACACCAGGTTCTTCTTGCCCCAATCGGAAATAATATTAAGGTCTGAGGCTAAGCGTTCTGCAGCCTCCAGCCTTGAGTCGTTAAGTTCCTGTAGGGTGGGTCTTCTATTAAAAGAAGTTGAGTAATGCAGAGTGGAATCATCGGCGTAGGAATGGATAGGACAGTTCGTTTTGGAAAGAAGATCATCAATGAACAACAGAAAAAGAGTGGGAGATAGGACAGAACCCTGTGGGACACCACTGTTAATAGATTTAGGGGAAGAACAGTGACCGTCTACCACGGCAGAAATAGAACGGTCAGAAAGGAAACTGGAGATAAAGGTACAGAGAGAAGGATAGAAACCGTAGGAGGGTAGTTTAGAAAGCAAAGATTTGTGCCAGACCCTATCAAAAGCTTTTGATATGTCCAGCGCAATAGCAAAAGTTTCACCGAAACGGCTAAGAGAGGATGACCAAGAGTCAGTTAAGAAGGCTAGGAGATCACTAGTAGAACGCCCCTTGCGGAACCCATACTGGCGATCAGATAGAAGGTCAGAAGTGGAAAGGTGCTTTTGAATCTTCCGGTTAAGGATTGATTCAAAAGCTTTAGATAGACAAGAAAGTAAAGCTATAGGACGGTAGTTTGAGGGATTGGAGCGGTCACCCTTCTTAGGCACAGGCTGTATGAAGGCATACTTCCAGCAAGAAGGAAAGGTAGATGTTGCAAGGCAGAGGCGAAAGAGTTTGACCAGGCAGGGTGACAGCACGGAGGCACAGTTTTTAAGGACAATAGGAGGCACTCCATCAGGTCCATAAGCCTTCTGAGGATTGAGGCCAGAGAGGGCATAGAAAACATCATTTTGAAGAATCTTTATAACAGGCATAAAGGAGTCAGAGGGGGGATGAGTAGGAGGAATATGCCCAGAATCGTCCAGAGTGGAGTTTTTAGAAAAAGTTTGAGAGAAGAGATCAGCCTTAGAGATAGATGAGACGGCAGTGTTGCCGTCAGGACTGAAGAGTGGAGGAAAAGATGAAGAAGTGAAGTTGGAGGAGACGTTTTTGGCTAGATGCCAGAAGTCACGGGAAGAGTTAGAGAAAGCAAGGTTTTGGCATTTTCTATTAATGAAAGAATTTTTGGTTAGTCGGAGAATAGATTTGGCACGATTTCGGGCAGAAATGTAAAGTTCATAATTAGCATTAGTTTGAAGGCTCTGGTATCTTTTGTGAGCTGCCTCTCTATCATTGACTGCACGAGAATAAGCGTGATTAAACCAAGGCTTTTTAGCGTGAGGAGTAGAGAAAGAACGAGGAATGTATGCCTCCATTCCAGAGACAATCACCTCTGTGATGCGCTGAGCACACACAGAGTGGTCTCTATCCTGGAAGCAATAATCATTCCACGGGAAATCGGAAAAGTACATCCTCAGGTCGTCCCACCGAGCTGAAGCAAAATGCCAGAAGCATCGCCTCTTCGGTGGGTCCAGAGGGTGTACAGGAGCGATAGGACAGGATGCAGAAATAAGATTGTGATCGAAGGAGCCCAACGGAGAGAACAGTTTGACAGAATAAGCAGAAGGGTTTGAGGTAAGGAAGAGGTCTAGAATATTGGGCCGGTCTCCAAGACGGTCGGGAATACGTGTAGGGTGCTGGACCAACTGCTCTAGGTCGTTGAGGATAGCAAAGTTGTAGGCTTGTTCACCAGGATGGTCAGTGAAAGAGGATGAAAGCCAAAGCTGGTGGTGAACATTGAAATCTCCTAGGATGGAGATTTCAGCGAAGGGAGAGTGGGTCAAGATGTGCTCCAATTTAGAATTCAAATAGTCAAAGAATTTTACATAGTTGGTAGAGTTAGGTGAGAGATAAACAGCACAGATGTATTTAGTAATAGAATGACAATGAAGTCTTAGCCAGATGGTAGAAAATTCAGAAGAGTCAAGGTTGTGGGCAAGAGATATATTTATGTCGTTGCGCACGTAGGCGCAACATCCAGCTTTGGATTGAAATTTAGGATAGAGATAGTAGGAGGGAACAGAGTAGAGATTGCTGTCAGTAGCCTCAGAAACCTGTGTTTCGGTAAGGAAGAGAAGGTGAGGTTTAGAGGAGGAGAGATGATGTTCCACAAAATGAAAATTAGAGCGAAGACCGCGAATGTTGCAGAAATTGAGAAGAAAGAGGTTCGAGGATTTATCAAGACACCTCTCAAGTCGGCAGCCAGAAGGGGAGTCCTCCCTGGGGGAATTTGTGGTCCTCCCCCCAGGCGGGGACTCCGAGGCTTGATGTAGGTGCGCCATTTTAAAATTTTAATTTTGGGAAAAGGTGTATATGTTGTGTGAATGTAGTGTGGTGTGGATAAAGAGGATCTGTCTTTAGAGAGCATGCTGAACTACTCTCCGATGTTGGTGAGACAATAGGGAAACGGTTAGTGAGGACATGGGAAGGGTCTTTGGAGGGCTTCAGCTCCCTTCTCACCTCCCATATATACCTTACCGGGAGTGGCTTGCGCCCGTTCGGTAGGTGTCTTCCTACCTACTCCATGTCTACTCCATGTGTCTATCGTGTTGGTGCTCTCCACATGACTTCTACGTCTGTTCCACTCATCCACCACTGTTGGTAAACCAATTCTTGCCTATGTCTTTGTTGAACCTGAAGTTATCCAACTTAAACCCATTGCTACGTGTCCTACCCGGTGTGGTGTCATCTGCCATCCACGTATCCTAAGGCAATCCATCCAATCTGCGCATGCGCGGGATTTGTTTACAAACAAAGGGTGGATGAGCTGCGACACGATACCGTGACTTTATCGATTGCCTATCGCGACATCTCCCACCTGAGTTTTTATTTTTTTAATTTATTAAAAGTAAATGTTGACGTATGTTTTGAATTTGAAAATTGCTTGAAATATGAAAGTTTCTTCTGCACCCTTAGTATGTCAGTAAATGAGTTAAATGAGGTATGTCGGTAAATGTGATAAATGAGATAACCTACACCCCTTGTATGTCTGTAAATATAATAAATGAGATAACCTGCACCCCTTCTATATGTCGGTATATGTGATAAATGAGATAACCTGCACCCCTTGTATGTCGGTAAATGTGATAAATGAGATAACCTACACCCCTTGTATGTCGGTATATGTGATAAATGAGATAACCTGTACACCTTGTATGTCGGTATATGTGATAAATGAGATAACCTACACCCCTTGTATGTCGGTAAATGTGAGAAATGAAATAACCTGCACCCCTTGTACGTCGGTAAATGTGATAAATGAGATAACCTGAACCCCTTGTATGTCGGTAAATGTGATCAATGAGGTAACCTACACCCCTTGTATGTTGGTAAATCTGATCAATAAGATAACCTACACCCCTTATAAGTCTGTAAATGTGATAACTGAGATAACCTGCATCCTTTGTATCTCGGTAAATGTGATTAATGAGATGCCCTCCACCCATTGAATGTCGGTAAGTATGATAAATGAGGTACCCTACACCCCTTGTATGTCGGTAAATGTGATAAATGAGATAACCTACACCCCTTGTATGTCGGTAAATGGGATACATGTGGTTACTTGTTTTTTGTTTACATCCCCTTGTCATGGCGCAGGCACTAAATTGCGTGATAGTTATGCTAGATAATGCCCCTGGAACTCACTTGTATGTGCGGTAAATGTGATATATGTGATCTTCTGGACAGCCTGTGGGTAGTCTTAAGCCACTCGGCGGTGACTAAAAAATCCCAGGTAGTAGCGTGGGGATTCGAATCGACATTGTCCATGGCGTGATGAATGCTGGCCCCGCACGCAAATCACTCAGCCACCGCCTACCCGTGTATGTCAGTTAATGTGAAAAATGAGATAACCTAAACTCCTTGTATGTTGGTAAATGTGATAAATGAGGTAACCTGAAACCTTGTATGTCAGTAAATGTGATAAATGAGATAACCTGCATCCCTTGTATGTCAGTAAATGTGATAAATGAGATAACCTACACCCCTTGTATGTCAGTAAATGTGATAAATGAGATAACCTACACCCCTTGTATGTCAGTATATGTGATAAATGAGATAACCTACACTCTCTTCTGATTGATGGTCATGTTTCTCGGATTCTCTCCATTTAATGGAAGACTATCTGAATTATGGGGTCCATGTCATTCTTGAATTTAGCCATTTTCCCATAACAGCTGCCATGCTGTCTTGCCGCCATCTTGCCTGGACAAACTACGATATCAACGCTGTGTTTGTAAACATCGGGTTCCGCGCATGCGCAGATCAGGATGGGATGTCTTAGGATACGTGGATGGCAGATGACACAACACCGGCTCACTTAAAATCAAAACCTTATTGCTTATGTTCTTCTTGTAACTAATTTATTTATGGACCAATATCTTTTATTCAGAAAGCTATTTAATCAGGAAGGATAGGAGATTAATGATCACTATCGCTCGTTTATTATAGAATAGTAAAAAATATTTCCTAGATATCGATGATAAAATATTAAAAAGATGAAAAATGTTTGTCAAAATTCTAAATCAACTTCAAACAAAAGTTAAAATAGCGAACATAATATCATACTTTCAGAAATTGAATAAAAAGAGTAGACTTAAATAAATGCCTAAAATAAGAAGTTAAGATAACATTTTTTCTTTACCATGTCCTGTAATCCAAAAGAAAGAGGAAAAATAAAGATATTTATAAGCAAATAATTAAGTTATTACTTATTTGAAATTATTACTTACAGAACGCCTAAAATAGGTGGTTTTTGTAATTATTATTTAAAAAATAATAGTAATTATTATAAGTTTTAACGATCGGATGAACAGCAGCACTTAAGAAATGATCGGATGATCGGAATCGGATCAGCTGCCCCAACTGATCGGATGATCGGGGATCGGAACAGCAAAAAAGTGATCGGTGCCCACCACTGCTATCCATATACAGGGGCCTTGTCCGCCCTCGTATGGAGTATGCATCTCACGTGTGGGGGGCTCCACTCACACAGCTCTTCTGGACAGAGTGGAGTCTAAGACTTCGTCTCATCAGCTCTCCTCCTACTACTGATAGTCTTCTACCTCTTAAATTCCGTCGCGATGTTGCCTCTTTTTTTATCTTCTATTGATATTTCCACGCTGACTGCTCTTTTGAACTTGCTAACTGCATGCCTCCCCTCCTCCCGCGGCCCCGCTGCACACGACTTTCTACTCATGCTCATCCCTATACTGTCCAAACCCCTTATGCAAGAGTTAACCAGCATCTTCACTCTTTCATCCCTTAAGCTGGTAAACTCTGGAACAATCTTCCTTCATCTGTATTTCCTCCTGCCTCCGACTTGAACTCTTTCAAGAGAAGGGTATCAGGACACCTCTCCTGAAATTGACCTCTCTTTCGGCCACCTCTTTTGATTCTTTTTTTAGGAGCAGCAAGTAGCGGGCTTTTTTTAATTATTGTTTCCTTTTTTTGTGCCCTTGAGCTGTCTCCTTTGTTGTTGAAAAAAAAGATGAATTAAGTGATGAGAATTTGGCAATGTTGACTAGAAAATAGGTGAATATGAATAAAAGAAAAAGAATGTGATGAGTTAATGGAATACAACAGTAGTGAAATAAATTTGAATAGAAATAACATAAAATTAAAGTACTTCATGATAAAAACTTAAAACGTCAGGTTATTATCCTTGCTAGTTATTTAAAAAGCTAACTACTGTCGGTATGGTGCTGTTCTTGTACCGGTCAGCTCAGGTTCTGATGGGGACCGCTTCTTTGGGCGGCGTACTGCTCGACGGGGCCTCGGGGCTTCGGGAGGGAGCAGGTGTCTGTGGCGTGGGTTGTGAAGTAGCTTGGTGCCGAACCTGTGAAGCTGAAGCGTCAGGAGGTTCGGAATGGAGAGAATGTTCAGTTGGGTGATGGCTTCATTGTAAATTGTGTAGTTCGACCCCATGATGCGTATAATTGCCCTCTTCTGTACTTTTTCCAGTTTCTTTGTTTGTGTGTTGTTGAGGGATGACGACCAGAGTGGAGAGGCGTAGCACAGCTTTAGCAGGATGAATGTGGTGTAGACATGTGTCAGGTCGGAGGTAGGGACGCCAAATTTCTTGAGAGTGCGGAGCATGTGCAGTCTGTATGAGGTGACTGAGATCGTAGTGTTGGTGTGAGGGTCCCAGCTGAGCTTGTCGTCGAGGAGGATGCCAAGTAGTTTAGTGGTATGCACAGCTTCCAGGATGTGATCACCGAGCTTGAGTGTTGGGGGTGGAGTAGGTGTAATGGCCAGGTCGAAGTGCATGACTATTGTTTTATTCCTGTTAATGGTGACGGAATAGTCTTGGGCCCAGGCCAGCAGGGTGTTGAGATTATTTTGAAGGGAGATGTAGCATGGTGAAGTGTTGTTAATGGCTGCAGCTATTGTGGAATCGTGTGTGTGTGTGTGTGTGTGTGTGTGTGTGTGTGTGTGTGTGTGTGTGTGTGTGAGCAGAGACGTTCCTAGAGTATTTGGTACCCGGGGTGGAGCATAATTTTGCACTCCCCTCCCCATTTTTTGTCAGTACAGACACATCACCTCCCTGTACGTAATGCAGCCGGCAGTGAAGAGGTTAAAATAGGTTATAAACGGTTCCTGAAAAACGACTCCTGCCTTACAGCAGCAGGCGTTCACGATTACAGCCTCCAGTCACCAGTGTGCACGGTGCACCACTCAGGCCTCTATGACATGGCGCGGCAGGCATACTGACCTGTTACATGCCTATTTTATTATATATATATATATATATATATATATATATATATATATATATATATATATATAGATATATATATATATATATATATTCAACACTGAATTAAATCAGAATCGATCTGACTTTCTGAATAGAAATCAAAGCGCCATGCCAGAGCCATGACTTAGCTAAAACCAAAAAGACTTCAGCATGAGGATATATATATATATATATATATATATATATATATATATATATATATATATATATATATATATATATATATATATATATATATATATATATATATATATATATATATATATATATATATATATATATATATATATATATATATATATATATATATATATATATATATATATATATATATATATATATATATATATATCTATATATATATATATATATATATATATATATATATATATATATATATATATATATATATATATATATTTTTTTTTTACAACAAAGGAGGCAGCTCAATAACACAAAAAAAGAAAACAATAATAAAAAAAAGCCCGCTACTCGCTGCTCCTAAAAAAGAAACAAAAGAGGTGGCCGAAAGCAAGATCAAATACGGGAGGAGAGATGTCCTGATACACTCCTCTTGAAAGAGTTCAAGTCGTAGGCAGGAGGAAATACAGATGAAGGAAGATTGTTCCAGAGTTTACCAGCGAGAGGGATGAAAGAGTGAAGATGCTGGTTAACTCTTGCATAAGGGGTTTCGACAGTATAGGGATGAGCATGAGTAGAAAGTCGAGTGCAGCGGGACCGCGGGAGGGGGGGAGGCATGCAGTTAGCAAGTTCAGAAGAGCAGTCAGCGTGGAAATATCGATAGAAGATAGAAAGAGAGGCAACATTGCGGCGGAATTTAAGAGGTAGAAGACTATCAGTATGAGGAGGAGAGCTGATGAGACGAAGAGCCTTAGCCTCCACTCTGTCCAGAAGAGCTGTGTGAGTGGAGCCCCCCCACACATGAGATGCATACTCCATACGAGGGCGGACAAGGCCCCTGTATATGGACAGCAACTGTGCAGGGGAGAAGAACTGGCGGAGACGGTACAGAACGCCCAGCCTCGAGGAAGCTGATTTAGTAAGAGATGAGATATGAAGTTTCCAGTGGAGATTTTGAGTTAAGGATAGACCGAGGATGTTTAGTGTTGAGGAAGGTGATAGCTGGGTGTTGTCAAAGAATAGGGGATAGTTGTTTGGAAGATTGTGTCGAGTGGATAGGTGGAGAAACGGTGTTTTAGAGGCGTTAAAGGACACCAGGTTCCTCTTGCCCCAATCGGAAATAATAGTAAGGGCTGAGGCTAAGCGTTCTGCAGCCTCCAGCCTTGAGTCGTTAAGTTCCTGTTGGGTGGGTCTTCTATTAAAAGAAGTTGAGTAATGCACAGTGGAATCATCGGCGTAGGAATGGATAGGACAGTTCGTTTTGGAAAGAAGATCATCAATGAACAACAGAAAAAGAGTGGGAGATAGGACAGAACCCTGTGGGACACCACTGTTAATAGATTTAGGGGAAGAACAGTGACCGTCTACCACGGCAGAAATAGAACGGTCAGAAAGGAAACTGGAGATAAAGGTACAGAGAGAAGGATATAAACCGTAGGAGGGTAGTTTGGAAAGCAAAGATTTGTGCCAGACCCTATCAAAAGCTTTTGATATGTCCAGCGCAATAGCAAAAGTTTCACCGAAACGGCTAAGAGAGGATGACCAAGAGTCAGTTAAGAAGGCTAGGAGATCACCAGTAGAACGCCCCTTGCGGAACCCATACTGGCGATCAGATAGAAGGTCAGAAGTGGAAAGGTGCTTTTGAATCTTCCGGTTAAGGATTGATTCAAAAGCTTTAGATAGACAAGAAAGTAAAGCTATAGGACGGTAGTTTGAGGGATTGGAGCGGTCACCCTTCTTAGGCACAGGCTGTATGAAGGCATACTTCCAGCAAGAAGGAAAGGTAGATGTTGACAGGCAGAGGCGAAAGAGTTTGACCAGGCAGGGTGACAGCACGGAGGCACAGTTTTTAAGGACAATAGGAGGCACTCCATCAGGTCCATAAGCCTTCAGAGGATTGAGGCCAGAGAGGGCATAGAAAACATCATTTTAAAGAATCTTTATAACAGGCATAAAGGAGTCAGAGGGGGGATGAGTAGGAGGAATATGCCCAGAATCATCCAGAGAGGAGTTTTTAGAAAAAGTTTAAGAGAAAAGTTCAGCCTTAGAGATAGATGAGACGGCAGTGTTGCCGTCATGACTGAGGAGTGGAGGGAAAGATGAAGAAGTGAAGTTGGAGATGTTTTTGGCTAGATGCCAGAAGTCACGGGAAGAGTTAGAGAAAGCACGGTTTTGGCATTTTCTATTAATGAAAGAATTTTTGGTTAGTCGGAGAATAGATTTGGCACGATTTCGGGCAGAAATGTAAAGTTCATAATTAGCATTAGTTTGAAGACTCTGGTACCTTTTGTGAGCTGCCTCTCTATCATTGACAGCACGAGAACAATCGTGATTAAACCAAGGCTTTTTAGCGTGAGGAGTAGAGAAAGAACGTGGAATGTATGCCTCCATTCCAAAGACAATCACCTCTGTGAAGCGCTGGGCACACACAGAGGGGTCTCTCTCCTGGAAGCATTAATCATTCCTCCGGAAATCGGAAAAGTACATCCTCAGGTCGTCCCACCGAGCTGAAGCAAAATGCCAGAAGCATCGCCTCTTCGGTGGGTCCAGAGGATGTACAGGGGCGATAGGGCAGGATCCAGAAATAAGGGTGTGATCGGAGGAGCCCAACGGAGAAAACAGTTTGACAGAGTAAGCATAAGGGTTAGAGGTAAGGAAGAGGTCTTGTATGTTGGGCCGATCTCCAAGACGGTCGGGAATACGTGTAGGGTACTGAACCAACTGCTCTAGGTCGTTGAGGAGAGCAAAATTGCAGGCTTGTTCACCAGGCTGGTCAGTGAAAGAGGATGAAAGCTAAAGCTGGTGGTGAACATTGAAATCTCTCAAAATGGAGATTTCAGCGAAGGGAGAGTAGGTCAAGATGTGCTCCACTTTAGAGTTCAAATAGTCAAAGAATTTTACATAGTTAGTAGAGTTATTTGAGATATAAACAGCACAGATGTATTTAGTAATAGAATGACAATGAAGTCTCAGCTAGATGGTGGAAAATTCAGAAGAGTCAAGGTCGTGGGCACGAGAGCAAGTGATGTCGTTGCGCACGTAGGCGCAACATCCAGCTTTGGATTGAAATTTAGGATAGAGATAGTAGGAGGGAACAGAGTAGAGATTGCTGTCAGTAGCCTCAGAAACCTGTATTTCGGTGAGGAAGAGAAGGTGAGGTTTAGAGGAGGAGAGATGGTGTTCCACAGAATGAAAATTGGAACGAAGACCGCGAATGTTGCAGAAATTGATAAGAAAGAGGTCGAGGAGTTATCAGGACACCTCTCAAGTCGGCAGCCAGAAGGGGAGTCCTCCCTGGGGGAATTTATGGTACCCCCCCAGGCGGGGACCCTGAGGCATGGTTATGGCTCGCCCTTTTGAATTTTGGGAAAAGGTGTGTATGTTGTGTGAGTGTCGTGTGGTGTGGATAGAGAGAATCTGTCTTTATATGCTGAACTACTCTCTGGTGTTGATGAGACATCATCTGGTGTTGATGGGAAACGGTTAGTAAGGACATGGGAAGGGTCTTTGGAGGGGTTCAACACCCTCCTCGCTTCTTATATATACCTCACCGGGAGTGGTTTGCGCCCGTTCGGTGAGTGTATTCTTACCTACTCCAGCCAAATTATTATGATAATAATACAAAAGCATGCGACGAAGATTTTCCATGACGAGCTTGTTTTGTTACCGTCACGCACTTAGGCGTCTCCCCTCTCACCTACCTACGATACCGTTCAGCGAGATTCATGCTACAACAAACACTTAGGCGTCTCCCCTCTCACCTACCTACGATATCGTTCAGCGAGATTCATGCTACAACAAACACTTAGGCGTCTCCCCTCTCACCTACCTACGATACCGTTGAGCGAGATTCATGCTACAACAAACACTTAGGCGTCTCCCCTCTCACCTACCTACGATACCGTTCAGCGAGGTTCATGCTACAACAAACACTTAGGCGTCTCCCCTCTCACCTACCTACGATACCGTTCAACGAGGTTCATGCTACAACAAACACTTAGGCGTCTCCCCTCTCACCTACCTACGATACCGTTCAGCGAGATTCATGCTACAACAAACACTTAGGCGTCTCCCCTCTCACCTACCTACGATACCGTTCAACGAGATTCATGCTACAACAAACGTTTACATTCAAGTTTTCAACATCACATAATAAATTACAGTTCTTTAGCTTCAACATTAGGCAAATATATGTTCTTTATAGTAAATAACATATCTGCTACAAGCAAAGCAATTCTTCTGCTACAGTCATATGAAACACAAGGCGCCGTCACTCACGGTATCACGCGTGGCTGGAGCTGGGTAATCAAAACTCCATCATTATCCACAGCGGCATTATTCATCAATGATCTTCTTTCCATAACAAACTGTCCTGTCCACTCATACGCCGACGACTCCACTCTGCATTATTCAACTTCTTTCAATAGAAGACCATCAAAACAGGAAGTACACGACTCCAGACTGGAGGCTGCAGAACGCTTAACCTCAGACCTTGCTATCATTTCCGATTGGGGCAGAAGGAACCTTATGTCCTTCAATGCCTCAAAAGCTCAATTTCTCCACCTATCAACTCGACACAATCTTCCAAACACCTATTCCCTATTCTTCGACAACACTCAGCTGTCACCTTCTTCAACACTAAACATCCTCGGTCTATCCTTAACTCAAAATCTCAACTGGAAACTTCATATCTCCCCTCTCGCTAAATCAGCTTCCTCGAGGTTGGGCGTTCTGTATCGTCTCCGCCAGTTCTTCTCCCCCGCGCAGTTGCTATCCATATACAGGGGCCTTGTCCGCCCTCGTATGGAGTATGCATCTCACGTGTGGGGGGGCTCCACCCACACAGCTCTTCTGGACAGAGTGGAGGCTAAGGCTGTTCGTCTCATCAGCTCTCCTCCTCCTACTGATAGTCTTCTACCTCTTAAATTCCGCCGCAATGTTGCCTAGACTGTACTGTTCTGGATATATATAGGAGAAGAGGGCGAGAGGAGCCCCAGTCCCAGTCATAGTAAGCTAGTGGTAAGTGAAGAGTCAGAGTGAAGTGTACTACTAAGGAAGAATATTAAACTACAGAAGCTGTGCAAAGTGTTTACATATCTCCCTCCCACGGAGTCTCCTGACGGCGACACGGAACCCAAGTAACACGTCCGGCATAACAATATGAAGTGCCACGATTTGTGTAGTACTTCAACGCAACAAAATTAATGAAAAGTGCAGGTAGTTTTTAGCTCATCCCGCCATAATAAGAAAAAAAAATGACAAGAGCTTTTATATCATCCCGTGCAGGAAAATTATTGAATATTTAAAAAAAAAAGTCACGGTTAATTTCTGCCTTGGGGGAACCAATTAAAACAAGAAACAGAAATGTCAGTTTTTGTAGCGCCAGGATGTAAAAAGAAACAGTGAGTCGTGAAAACATAAATACAAACCGATTCAAGGCAAAGGAAGAAAAGATGTGGACCTCAGGTGTTGGGAGGCACAAGTAGTAACATCACTCCACCGGGCGAAGAAAAGATGTGGACCTCAGGTGTTGGGAGGCACAAGTAGTAACATCACTCCACCGTGCGAAGAAAAGATGTGGACCTCAGGTGTTGGGAGGCTCAAGTAGTAACATCACTCCACCGTGCGAAGAAAAGATGTGGACCTCAGGTGTTGGGAGGCTCAAGTAGTAACATCACTCCACCGTGCGAAGAAAGATGTGGACCTCAGGTGTTGGGAGGCTCAAGTAGTAACATCACTCCACCGGGCGAAGAAAAGATGTGGACCTCAGGTGTTGGGAGGCACAAGTAGTAACATCACTCCACCGGGCGAAGAAAAGATGTGGACCTCAGGTGTTGGGAGGCTCAAGTAGTAACATCACTCCACCGGGCGAGAGCAACTCAGATCGAGTCTTTACTCCTTATGTCTCCTCATACAAAAGATGGGTGATGGAGACATGGTTCGGTTCAAGGCCTGGGTATCAGGTGATGGAATGCTCAAGTGGCAACATCACCTAACCGGCCTGGAGAAAATATCATTAAACCTTTACTTTCTATCCCTCTTACTCAGAAAAAAAAAGGTTATAGAGATTTGGTGCGATTCAAGCCAGAAATATAAAAAAAACGTACATTTCAAGTGATGGAAAACTCGGGAAGCATCAGTGAACCAGCCAAGGGTAACTATGATTGAGCCTTTACGCTTTCCTTCCTCTTCGTCAAAAAAGTAAGGGAGAGACTTGGTTCGACTCTATCCAGGAATATAAAGGTCATGGTTCTCAGGTGATGGAAGACTCAGGAAACATCACTGAACCGGCTAACTGCGGCTAGGATTGAACCTCTACTTTCAGCTCTCCTTCTTAATGGAAAAATATATGAGTCGTAGAGTTACGGCTCGATTCAAGCCATAGATATATAGAGCTTCGTTTTCAGGCGATGGGAGGCTCAAGTTACATCATAACTGGTGAAGAGGATCTAACCTTAAACTCGACATTAATATCATATGAATACAATGCAGCTCACTTCTCTCGATCTTGCTTTCGCCCTCAGGCATTAGGGAAACAAGACCAGAGAACGCCTCCACATTGAACCGAAAGAGAAATTATGAAGATAAGTAGTCGATTGGTTACAAATTATGAAAAAACCGGAAGCAAGGAAACAAAACAAAAAACACAATGAAAAATCGGAAAAGGGTTGGAAAGAATATGACAACGGATGAACGACATACAGGAAAAGGAGAGAAAAGGGGAATTCAAAACAGGAAGATGATGTAAAAATCGTCATTTCCGCGAGGCCTCAATACACGGACGAGCAGCAGGACAGTTCCGCCTCGCGCCGCCCCTCGGAGCAGCGGTGTGGCTAATGCAAGAAGCAGTTCCGCGCGCTGGGCCCCCGAGACCACGCCGGAGGGATGGGACGGAATACAGAAGCAGGGCGTGGTCAGGGAGGGAGCCCGGGAGGAACGGTTAACAGAGTAAGCTGAAAGGTTACACGCTGAGACCAGCAGAGTGTCTCACAGGTGTCAAGGCTCCGGGGGGATTAAGGTCGATGGCTACTAAAGGCTCGCGGTCACCGTCAGTATTTTATCGATTTGGTAGAAAAAATTGGCGGGGCGCTGGTAATCACTAGGCTCTCCTAATAGTACTGTTTTGGGGAATTTATAAGGTCTGCTACGCTGTGTTACTCGAATAAATGAAGGTTTGGTTAATACTAGATGTTAAGAGTCCAGTCGCTTGTTGTTTTATCGTAGGTGAAAGGAAGTGCTAATCGCTAAAATCTATCAATCCTACTTTTCGGAGTTTAGGTTTGCTACGTTCTATAAGCGCTTTGGTCGACTAGGCGATAGTTTGATTTATTATGGAAGTTAATTAAGAGTTCAATAGTCCTTTATCGGCGGTAACAAGAGAAGCCGCTAGTAAATCTAGTAATATTGCTACTTATCGGAATCTAGGCTTTTTGCACTTTATAAGCACTTAGTCGAATAGGCGATGATTTAGTTCAGCCCACAAGTTAGAAGTCGTATAGTTTTCAGGCCAATGCGAGTAAGCCGCACAAACATACCTAATCATTGAGGCTGCGAGGCTAGGCGTTGAGGCCACTCTGTCCCCGGGGTGGCTTGGGTCCCGGAGGACTGGTCAGGGGTGCTGACGAGCGATGGCTGGCAGAGGTGGACACAGACTTTACTTCATCAGGTCAAAGGTCACTTACTCAGTCCAACAAGCGGGTAAAGAATAAGGATGCTAAAACAATTATGGCAGAGTGAGTAGTGAGTCGCCGCGCGGGTCGGAGGTGCTGCGCCTTGCTCGCGAAAACGCTGAATCGAAATGGCTGGCCGAGCCAAGAACTCGGTGGAGTTCTGTTACGTTTGTGCGGATCCCACAGGCGATAAGTGGATAGGGTGCTGTCTGTGCCCTAAGTGGTGTCATGTGAAGTGTGCTCATCTGTCTGGAATTAAGTCGGAAAATATAAATAAAGTAAATTGGATTTGCAACCCATGCCTTCGTAAAGCATCTCTGGCTACCAAAATTGTGGAAAAAATGGAAGAATTCAAGCTGGAATTATCTGAGGAAATATCAGAAGTGAAACAAGAAGTTGAGTCACAAGCGGTCAGCGTGAAGGAGGAGCTGGGGGAGGTGGCGCAGGATGTGGCGGACGTTTTGCAACGGGCTGAACATGTGGAGTCAGCAGATGCAACTTGGGCTGAGGTCACCAAACGTAAGAGGAAAGTTAAGAAGAATTTACTTGTTGTCAAGGCCTCGGAACACGATAAAAAGGCTACAGAGTTGAAAGGTGAAGTTTCTGAAGCATTACATGGCATTCAGATTACTGATTCAAGATTTACTATTGGAGGTAATATTATAATGAACTTTGATGATGAGGATATGAGGAATGAGGCAGCCCAAAAATTGCAATCTGTGGAGAAAGTCAGGACTAAAAGTGTGGGAAAACTGAGGCCAAAGATCGTAATGTGCACAAGGAGGAGACTGGGGATAAGATAATTGAGACCTTCTTCTTCCGCAGCGTTATTATCCCGTTTCTATACGGGGTCGCTGTTTTTGATGAGTCTCCTCCATCTAACCCTGTCCTCCGCCACTTCAAGGTCCAAGTTCTTCTCCCTGGCGTCCGCCACAATACAGTCCTTCCATCTCGTCTTGGGTCTTCCTCTCCTCCTTCTGCCACCCACTTCCATGTCCATTATCTGCCTTTCACAACTCCCTTCCTCTCTCCTCATGACATGACCAAACCATCTCAGTCTCGCTTCCTGCACCTTTTTACCCACACTTGTTACCTTAACTGTACCTCTTATGACTTCATTCTTGATCCTGTCCTTTCTTGTCACTCCACTCATCCATCTCAGCATTTTCATTTCTGTCACACTGCTTAAAAGAAATGAGTTCCTACACTCGATTCCACAAGTTGAGGAGAAAATTGAGAAAAATTTTAGTAAGCCTGCTGCCGGTGGCACAGCGCATTATATCCTGAAATGTGATCCAATGGTTAGAGAGCTAATCTACAAGCACCATGATAGATCGTGTGCCAAGCGAGGACCTTCTCAGGCGTTTTAGAGAATTGTTAGACAGGATACGTGACGCTGGTGGGTCGCCAGTAGTGTGTGGCAGTTCAGTGAGTTGCGCTATATGTTAAAGACTCACTTAAATGTTTAGTTAACAATTCAGTCAATGGTAAAAGATCTGACTGGGGATGTGTTACGAGTGGGGTCCCACAAGGCTTAGGTCCACTTTTGTTTATTATTTATATCAATGACTTAGATACAGGAATTAGTAGTGATGTTAGTAAATTTGCAGATGATACCAAGATCGGTAGAGTAATTGAGTCGGATCAGGACGCTAGTATTCTCCAGGGTGAACTCAACAGATTGTATGACTGGGCGGATAAATGGCAGATGGAGTTCAATGTAGGGAAGTGCAGTATTCTGAGTGTAGGTAGGAACAACCCCTCATATAACTATTGCTTAAATAACACTCTCATAAGCAGGTCTGGGTGCGAGAGGGATTTAGGGGTCTTAGTGAGCTCTGATCTCCGTCCAAGGGCACAATGCATTCAGCTAGAAATTGAGCAAATAGAGTACTGGGATTTATTTCAAGGAGCGTAAGCAACAGAAGCCCCGAAGTCTTCCTCAAACTATATTTAGCATTAGTTAGACCTCATCTTGACCATGCGGTTCAGTTCTGGTCACCTTGTTGGTGGTAGCGAGTGCTCTCAAGTGCTAATAGGTTCCCGGATAGAGAAATTCAATATCCGTGAGGGTTAATTTATTGGACAAAAATCACAAAGGTCATTGACACGGACAAGACACTAAGAAAAGGTGTTTGTGTGGGTATGCGTTTGTGTGAATGTTGGGAAGTGTGGGTAACATTTAAGTGTTGGTGTATGTGTATAACAATGTGTACGAATGGACGACAAGAGGACATGGACGGACAGTAGAAGATAAACAAATAACAAGAGATAAACAATTAGACGCAAAGGAAACAGGAAGACAGGAGCACGAACGAAAACATTGACACAAAGTAAAAATGAACATAGAGTCTATGCTGCAACGCCCCATTTTCTTATTGTCACTGAGGGGAAGGAACACGAAATTTGAGCGGTGACTGCTACAACCTTACTATAGAATGGATATCAAAATGTTAGAATCGGTGCAGAGGAGGATGACTAAGATGATTCAGGGGTTGAGAAACTTGCCATACGAGGAAAGACTCAAACAGTTAAACTTCCATTCTCTAGAAAGGCGAAGGGTGCGTGGAGACATGATCGAGGTTTATAAATGGATGAAGGGCTTTAATAAGGGAGACATTCATAAGGTTTTGTTGGTAAGAGAACCGGGTAGGACACGGAGTAATGGGTTTAAACTGGATAAATTCAGATTCAACAGGGACACAGGCAAAAATTGGTTTACAAACAGGGTGGTGGATGAGTGGAATAGGCTTAGCAGTCACGTGGTGAGTGCCAATACAATTGTCACATTAAAAAATAGACTAGATAAATTCATGGACAGCGATATTAGGTGGGGGTAGATACACGGGAGCTTAGGGTCAAAGGAGCTGCCTCTACAGAATGGACATCAGCTTGCTAGAATCAGTTCAGAGGAGGATGACCAAGATGATTCAGGGGCTGAGGAACCTCCCATATCAAAATAGGCTGAAACTTCTAAACTTATACATTCACTAGAGACGAAGAGTGCGGGGAGATCTGATAGAAGTATTCAAATGGGTCAAGGGTTACAACAAAGGCGATATAAGTAAAGTACTGAGAATTAGCCAGCAGGATAGAACTCGCAGTAATGGATTTAAATTAGAAAAGTATAGATTTAGGAGAGATATAGGCAAGCATTGGTTTAGTAATAGGGTGGTGGGGGAATGGAATAGATTCAGCAATCACATAGTTAGTGCAGGGACGATAGCTTGTTTTAAGAGTAGACTGGATAGCTACATGGAAGAGGACGACAGGTGGCAGTGAGGTGTGGGTGCAGTAAGGTGACGGGGTACTGGATGCGTGCCATAGTACCGCCGGTATAACGAGGATCAAGCCTCTACCTGTAACCCCTGTAACTACACCTCACCCATCGTGAGTAGTGGGGGGGATTCTGGAGCTGCCCTGTGTAGGCCACCCGGCCTCTTGCAGTTTCCCTATGTTCTTATGTTCTTATGTTCTTAACAAAACTTGAATGGGGGGTGTATACTGTGGGAGACAGATACCATGCAATAATATGTTATCATTGTCAGAGATATGGTCATATTGAGTCCAAATGCACTGCCAAGGCCAATGGTGAGAACCCAGTATGTTATAAATGTGCAGGAGAGCATAAAGCGAAAGACTGCCCCGGGACTGAAGGGAAATGTATAAATTGTGTGAGGTACAAGAAGTCTGAAGTTAATCACTCGGCGAATAACCAGTGTTGTGTAGTTTTTCAGACTGATATTGAGAGAATTCGTAACATAACGGATCATGGCTACTAATTCCTCAGATACAAAGATTAAATGTGGTCTGCTAAACGTTCAGTCTGTGGGAAATAAAACTCTAGATATCCGTGATCTCATCAAAGAAAAGGATCGATCTTGACATTTTAGCGGTAACTGAGACATGGCTAAATGACTACGACGTCGCCAAGATTCGTGAGATGACGCCAGTAACTCGTACCTCTCTACATGTTCCGAGGGAGACAAGAAGGGGTGGTGGTGTTGGGAGCTTTCTTTCGAATTCTTTTAAGAAGATTCGGAGAAAAGCATCAGAAAGGTGGGATACCTTTGAATTAGTGCAAGTCATCCGTGAAATTGATAGAAGGAAATGCACCTTTATTGAGGTGTATCGACCTCCGGATACAAGAGCAGAGGTCTTTATTGATGAATTTCGCACATTTTTGGAGTCTGTGGATATGGTGAGTGCAGATGTGTTCATCTGTGGTGACTTTAATCTATGGACTGATGATCCTGAAAATTCTTCTGCCATGGCCTTCATTGAGATGACTTCTTTAGGGGGTCATGTGCTAGACTTGGTTTTCAGCGATATAGACGGTGATCTAGAGCAAGGGGGGGGGGGGGGGGGTTATGAAATATGTTGTATATCCCCGGTGCATAAATTGGTAACCTTTGAAATTTCATACATGAGGGAAACAGTGCAGAGACAAAAGATTACGTTCAGATTACGAAAGAATTTTCAACCAGAAATATTGATTAACTCTGTAATACAGGAAATTACTATTAATTGTCGTGAAATCTGTGAACATGGCTCGGTGTTACGTGGAAACTGTGCTACCTGCCTGGTTAAGCTATATAATGGTTTAGCTAAAGATGAGTATAACAGCCTCTGTCCTCTGATTGAAAAGGAGACAGTGTTGAGAGATCATGCACCTTGATTCAATGCGGAAATACTGTGGGCAAAAAGAGAGAAGATGAAAAAAGAAAGACTGTGGCGTAGGCAAAAAACAGATGAGGCAAGAAGAGCATACCAGGAGGCGAGAAACAAAGAAAACCGGCTTGTGATAAAACGGAAAAGAGAATACTATCGGAATAAGGTTGTGGAGGCAGGGCCTAACATCAATAAATTATATAAGGTGCTTGACAGTTTGACTGGAAACAGAAAGGTTAACAAGCTTCCGGATGGTTTCTCGGATGAAGTGCTGGCAAATAAGTTTTTAGACTTTTTTTGACAAGAAAATTGAGAGAGTTATCATGAACTTTAGAGGCGACCGCGGTTACCATGGATCCGCTGTGGAAACTCCAGTCCCTGAAATAAAGTTAACAAGCTTTCAACAAGTGGATGTGGCTGTGGTGAAAACTATCATACACAGGTGAAACTGACGTACTGTGATGGTGATTCATTGCCGATAAGTGACATCATTAAGAGTGAAAACTTTAGTGATTTCTTAAATATTATGACTATGATGGTTAACACTAGTATCGAAAATAAGACTTTCCCTGAGAGTGAGAAAGCGGCGATCGTGAAACCTATCGTTAAAAGTGAACTGGACCCAGAGTGTTTAAGTTCCTTTAGACCAGTATCCAACTTGACGTTTCTATCTAAGATACTTGAAAATGTGATCTTAAATCAGCTAATGGAGCATTTGCTAGTGGTGCAGGCTTTACTGGATAATGAATCTGCCTACAAGAGGCTTTACTCAACTGAAACTACTCTCTGTTCGGTGGTAAACAACTTGCTTGTGCTTATGGATGAAGGGAAGTGTGGTGTTCTGATTTTGTTAGACTTGAGTGCTGCGTTTGACACGGTGGAGCACAGTCTATTGCTTCAGGATTGCAAGAATATTGGAATTGAGGGTGGCGCGCTGGATTATCTGAGGAGTTACCTTGAGAGCAGAACTTACTGTGTGAAAATAGATAAATCGTTCTCCACTCATAAACTTTTGCAAAGAGGAGTCTCCCAGGGAAGTGTAACCTACTGGGTCCAATTTTATTCTGTGTTTATACTATTGGTCTTTCACATTTGCTATGAAGGGATGAAGTTGACTTTAAACTGTATGCCGATGATACACAGTTCTATTTGTCGCTGAGTGATGTGGAAAACACTGAAGATAAGCTGAGCAGAATTATGGATGATGTCGGGAAATGGATGAATTCTAAGCAACTGAAGCTGAATGAGGATAAAACTGAATGTTTGATTGTAGGGAAGAACAAGGATGTCAGGAGGCTAGATATTTCCACCTTCGGATAAAAGATAACACTAGGACTGTAAAAAAAGTCAGTCAAAGATCTAGGTGTGATACTTGACTGCACTCTATCATTCAAAGAACAGATCAATCAGGTGGTGAGAACGGCAGGCTACCATCTCAGAAATATTGCATTTGTCAAGAAATACCTGGATGATAAGACCATGAAGATGCTTATATATAATCATGTAACTAGTAAGCTGGATTATTGTAACTCCCTTTATTATGGCCTTCCTAAATATCTGCTGAAGAAACTACAACTGGTTATGAACAGAGCTGCATTTGATTTAATTTCAGGATATAAGCTCCGTACGGGGAAATTAACCTTCCTCCTCTTCATCGTGGGGCAAGAACGAGGAGGGATTGGGAGGAAAAGAAAGGGGAGGAGGGAGGGAAAGGTGGAAAGCAAGATTCTTTCATGTTTTTTCATCTTTTCTTCTCTTCGTCGTATTTTTCTGTTCTTTTCCCTGATTTTCTTTCCTCCTGACTTTGGAAGAGTTAGCCACAGCCTGAAACACAAGAAAACACGCCAAACAGATATGCCAGGAAAAAAACAATTATACATGTGCTCCCCTGCAGAGGTGCCAAGTCTTCATCCTCACCACCATCTATTATCCATTTTCTGGCCCATAACTATTACAACGAACCATTAGTAATTATCAAATTAAACGAGAAATACAAGTGAATTTCATGAATGTGGTTGAGAGGGTAGTTTTTGGGTGTACACTTGGCATATGACGGTGAAAATGTGGCCGCTTGCATCGCCTCCTCCTCCTTCCTCCCGCCATCTTCATCTGTCAGCTGATCCGAGGTGGACGGCGTTCCGCGTGTCGGCCAATTTCCTTGTAATCCAGGACGACACAGACGGCCATGGATGGAAGCAAGGTAGGTAGTCGTGTTATCAGGGATTAGGGCGGGCGAGGAGAGTTAATCAAGGCGAGACAAGTGATAAATAGCAGAAAACATGGACAGGGTGGCGGCGGGCAGGGCGCGTGATGGTGCCAAGAATAATTATTTTATCATTATTATTATTTCCTAATCTACAGTGCCAGGGAGGGAAGCAAAGGAGGTGACGTCTTGTTCAAGGTTTAGGAATCGACTGGACGGTGAAATAAGGCGTTAAACTTGGAAAAATAGGGGCTGTGGGCAGAGTGATGGCAGCGGTGACGTGTGTGTGCGTGTGTGTGTTGAGCCAAGCATGCAGGGGCAGGGGCAGAGTCAGGGATGATACCACAGGGGCAGGAGCAGGGACAGGTGTGTGTGTGTGTGTGTGGAGAGCGGGACACATGCTGGGGTGTTGGCTCTCTGGGTGTTATTCTATACTTTTCCTCCCTGGTGTGCCCCGTGCCAGGGAGGAGTTTTGTGTGTATTCCCCCTGTATTATATTGACCCTAAGGAGAGGCAAGGGTGTAAACCTCCCTGTAGGTGAGGCCCCATTAGATTCATTTATTTATTTATTTAATTTTTATGTTGTGGTCTCTAGCAGTGGTAGGCTTTCTTGGGGGTGCCTGCATGGTGGTCATCCCAAGCCTGTCAAGATGCAGCAGGCAAGTGTTAGAGGTGACTGTGGCCATTCCAAGACACACCAAACCCTCAGAAAAAAATGGTCTGGATCAACAGTGAGGTGAACCTGTGTTAACTCACGTGGTTTACTGCACCCAACAAGGATATGTTAGAAAAGATAGGGACACTCGGGTTGCAGAGGTTTTGCCACTTTCCGGTTCGCCACCTGTGGGTGTTCGCACCTCCGTGATTTCGCGTGCTAGTTGTTTCGCCACTTGAAAGGAGAGGTTCTGCTACTCACCAAGAAAACCTATTAAACATTCTAAAAATGTTAACAAAAAACACCTGCATCCTTTAACCCGTATACAGTGATGTCCTTTGTTAGAGAAAGGGGTCATGGTAGGTTGCATTTTTTTCGTATATTTTTTATTTGCCCCATAAAATGAGAAAAGATTTATTTCATTTTATTGCTTTGATATTATACGTATGTTGAGTGACAAATATTATCAATACAAACAAAATTAAAGGCCATATAATGGCTCAAAAAGGGAATTGAATATATACATACTTAAAGCTTCCATAAGAGGTATGTATACTATATTGGTAATAATAAACAGTGCACAGGTAAAAAATCTGAAAGTGTTAAAAAACATGCCGCTCCTGCATGCCGCCTCTTCTAGTCTTGGTTACGAATCATTCATTGCCGCGGACGTTGGGTTAGGTCCAAGCCCAACTATTATTGCTCAAGCTCTTAGAAATGCTTCAGTGCACAGGTCGCCATCCTCGTATCTGTCCCATAGGTCGAGGAGACGGCCATGCACTCGAGCGTTTTGGGTGGGGGAGCGTATTTAAACTACATACTCCAACCGAACGTTACATAACCTCCTAACCTGGACTACAGTAACCTTGCCTAACATTACTGCCACAAGACACTGAGGTTGAAGGAACAATATTAACTCAACTTAATGTAACCTAACGCACACTACAGTAACCTTGCCTAACATTACTGCCACAAGACACTGAGGCTGAAGGAACAATATTAACTCAACTTAATGTAACCTAATGCACACTACAGTAACCTTACCTAACATTACTCACAGATACTCACAGATACTCACAGAAGATTCCCTGGAAGAGGCCTTAAGTGGCCTGTGGCCCCAGTTCAGCAGCCTGAACACTGTGTGGGCTGCGCGTGGTGACTATTTGTGCTCTATATGAAAATTTTTGTTCTTGATTTTTCCAAAATTTATCGAGTTTTGCCTCAAAACTCTCTACTGAGTCAGCGTTCACTACCCACTCTGGCAAACTGTTCCAGGTATTAACCACCCGGTTGGGGAATGAAAACTTCCGAACATTCAGCCTAGCTCTTGGTTTAAAGATTTTCTTAGAGTTTCCCCGTGTGGTGCTATCTTCCCTTAAATCAAAAAATCCCTCTGTACAATCTATATCATATTTCCTGGTTACAATTTTAAAAGTTTCAATTTGGTCTCCCCGGGATCTTCTATATGCCAGTGTGGGCAACTCAAGCTGTCTCAGTCTCTCTCCATATGGCAGGTCTTTCAGGCAAGGCACCAGCTTCGTTGCTCTTCGCTGCACGTTCTCCACAGCCTCAACATCCTTCACCAGGTGTGGACTCCATACCTGGTTGGCATATTCTAAATGGGGTCTTACCAATGCAGTGTAGAGTGTCTTGAATACTGCAGGGTCAAGGTGAATAAAAGTTCTTCTTATCAGCCCCACAATCTTATTCGCCTTGTTAATTTTTTCGGCCAGGTGATCTGAGAACATGAGCTTGTTATCAATGACCACACCTATGTCCTTTTCTACCCTGGTCTTATTGATTTTACTGTACATATTATAAACTTTGTCCTCAATTTCTGATTGCCCAATCCTCATGTGTTTACTTTTGTCTGGGTGAAAATTCATGAGCCATTTTTCTGTCCATCCTTTGAGCTCATCTAGGTCCTCTTGCAGCTTGTCACAATCTTCCCTTTCCTTTATCTTTCAAAAATCTTGAGTGTCGTCTGCATACAGGAACACTTGGCTGTCATGTTTGATTGAATCTGGCAGGTCATTTATAAACATTACAAATAGCAAAGGACCCAGCATTGAGCCCTGTGGCACTCCACTTGTCACGTCCTTCCATGCTGATGCCTCGCCATTGACCAGGACCCTCTGCTTCCGACCAGTCAAAAAACTATGAATCCATCTGAGCACCTTGCCTTCCACTCTATAGCTGGAGACTTTCTTCATTAATCTCTTATGTGGGACTCTGTCAAAGGCCTTCATGAAATCCAGGTAAACCACATCCACAGCCAGCCCCTCGTCAAGAGCCTCAGTCCATCGTCAAGCACTTTGATAAGTTGCAGCACCGTCGATCTGCCCGAGATGAAGCCAAATTGCTTATTACTAAAGAGATTGTTCATTTTCATGTGTGCAATAATTTCCTCTCTCAAAAGTGACTCCATCATCTTGCAGAATATACTAGTAAGGCTGACCGGCCTATAGTTGCCTGGATCACATTTATTCCCCTTTTTAAAAATGGCTGTGATGTGAGCTACCCTCCAGTCTTCTGGTACCACACCATCCTGCAATGAACTGCTGTATAGTATCCTCAAAGGCTCCAGCAGTGTCTCCTTCAATTCCTTTATGATCCTAGGGTGTATCCCGTCAGGTCCAGGTGACTTGTTTCTTTTAAGGTTTTCTATTACCTTCCTTATTTTATCCTGTGTTATTTCCACATTATCAAATCTTGGGGCCTCTTTGATGTCAGCTACTGGTAAGTTTCCATCAGGTTCATTAATAAAACCCAACAAACTGTTCAGATAATATATCTGCCTTTTCTTTATCACTTGTTGCTTTTTCAATTTTCTCCTCATCCTTATATAAGTCTCCAATCCGTGATTTGGTTCTTGTCTTGGACATCACATATTTCCAGAAGATTTTGGGGTTCTCTTTAATATTCTTCGCTATTTCTCTTTCTTTGAGTTTCACAGCATTTCTTGTTTGGTGTCTAACCTGATTGTTTATTCTTCTGTACTCCTTCTCAATATCCACTGCCATAGTTGTGTTGTTTTCCTGTCTTTTTTTCTTTAGCATTTCCCATAACCGTTGTTTTCTCTTTATTTTTGACCACAGCTTGTCACTCATTGGCAATGACTCGTTTGTTCTTTTCCTCATCTTTTCTATATCACCAATATGTTTCTTAGGTACACACTCTTCCACAACCTCCTGCAATTTGTTAATAAATTTCTTCCATTTGTAATCGTTGTTATTTCCTGTGACAAAAACTCTTCCCAATCTATATTGAGACGATTTTTCATAAGTTGATAGTCTGCCTTCTCGTACATGTACACTTGTCTCTTACTTCTGTCCTCTAGTTAGGTGTGTGGCTACAGCAAAAGTAATGCAAGCATGGTCACTTTTTCCAAGCGGTGTATCTAACACAATATCATCTACTATTGAGTCATCATTGCTGAATATCAAATCAAGTGTATTGCCTGTGTTGCCTCCTCTTATCCGTGTTACGTCCTCAACATGTTGGGTGAAAAAACAATCACGTACCTTTTCAACAAACTGTGTGCTAAATTCTGTTGCTCCAGTTTCTGTGGTGTAGTTGTTCCATTTGACTTGAGGAAGATTAAAGTCCCCTATTAATACTTTATATTGCACGCTATCACTTACTTCCTTCATCAGCTGGAGCAAACTATTGTTATTGTCCATGTCACTGTTTGGACTTCTATAGACAGACATAATCAATAATTTTGCACCACAGCATACCATTTCAATGCCACAGTATTCATTATAATTGACCTTCAATTCAACTGTATTATATTTCATGCCCTTCTTGATATACATAATTAAGCCCCTCCCTATTTCATTGTGTAAATTTTGTTCAATGATATCATATCCTTCCAGAGAGTATTCAGCAGTAGTTCTGTCATACCTGTAGTGTTTTGGTTTAACTTCTTGGAGGGCTATTACCTGAGGTGTTCTCTCCATTTTCCCCAGTCTGCATTTTAATTCAAGCCTCTTATCTAAACTAAAAATATCTACGTTACTAAACATAATGAGAACATCCTTAATGTCTACTGAACTTAGTGTACTATTGTCCTTTGGTAGTTTATTTAGGCCGTGTTTGAGGAGGCTGAGTTCTCGGTCTCCGCTGGATTTTGGTATCCCCTTACTTTCACAATCCTTCTGTGCCATGGTGGCCCAACCACTATATGTTTCCCTTTCCCTGCAGTGTACAGGTTTTTTGCCTCATTCCATAAGGCTGCCTCGTGATCTCTCTCTCTCTTAGTAAGGTCATGGGTAACCCTCACTGATTTATACAAAGGGCTGGCACCCAAGTTTTTGATGTTTTTGAATAAAGTTTTCTTAGCTTCAGTGTCTGTTTGTTT
The DNA here is from genome assembly GCF_024679095.1 of Eriocheir sinensis. Lineage (NCBI taxonomy): Eukaryota > Metazoa > Arthropoda > Malacostraca > Decapoda > Varunidae > Eriocheir > Eriocheir sinensis. The sequence continues at coordinate 43,445 of NW_026110664.1, forward strand.
CACAAGAAGAGGCCGAGGTTTGGCACTAGATGTTCCCAATCTGAACACACGGGGAACCGTGTTTACTAACACTTCCACGCCACCTGCATCATATCTTTTACATATCTCCGGTCATGGTCAATCTTTTCACTATTCACTGTAGATACAGACTCAGGTACACCATATATGACAATGTTGTTTTCTCTATCCCTCATGTCTCTCACTTCTCTAAGGAATGAGTCACTTAACCCTGGTTCTGTCTTGTCCCTCACACTATTAACTTCCTGGTCACAGACTTTTGTTGTTGGTTTATGGCTTGTAATTGTTTCCTCCATATTAATCACTTTTGCTTCCAGGGACCCCGGTCTGCTACTTATATCCTTGGTTTCAGAAGCCACAAGACACTTAGGCTGAAGGAACAATATTAACTCAGCTAACCTAACACACACTACAGTAACCTTACCTAACATTACTGCCACAAGACACTTAGGCTGTGTGTGACAACTAGCTTAATGGTGTGTCGAGATGGTAGCATATAGTAAGGTGTGTTCTTTGGGGCGCCAACAGTGTGTCCGGTTACTGGTTTGGATGTCACGGCCTCAATGGCTCACGGCTGACACGGCCAGGACTCCTTCAAAGCTCCAGGAAACTAATAGCAAAGAGTGGAGTGATCCAAACAACTGAAAAAATAGTCACAAATGTGTGTGGGAACCTGGGGAGTCGCTGGTCAGGAGTTAGTTATAATATATATGGCTAGGCTTCAAAGAATATATGGCTGGGTTAGTTAAAATATACATATATGACTAGGGTTGAAAATATATGGCTGTGTTAGTTTAAATATATGGCTGGAGTTAGTTAAGAAACCTTATAATACTTAGCAAACCCAACACTAGGGTAAGGTGATGTACTCTCCGATGCTAAATCTCCCACAGATCTACTAATTGGACTTTGCCACACAGATGCTGGACTCTGTGGACCCTGGCGGCCATGAGGAGGTGTCCGTGGGCGCTGGGCAAGGCCGAGCGAGTACAGCACACTAGATGAGGGGGACCATGGTAAGGGGTGGAGTGCTCACTTCAATTCTCTGTTCAGTTATTTTCTTTTCCTTAGGCCAAAAGTTCAGGCTACCAAAAAGGATAATATTAGTCAAAATTTGTCCTAAAAAAAGATATAATTGCTGAAGTGCCATGCTCTTACTGATGAACATGAATTAGCATAGAAACACACACACACACACACACACACACACACACACAAAGAAATATAGAGGTTTGGAACAGACTAAGTGAAAAAATAGTATCGGCGAAGAGTGTGCAGAGCCTCAAGGAAAAGTTGGATAATTATAGAGTGGAGACGGGACCACACCAGCGTAAGCCCAGGCCTGTAAAATTACAACTAGGTAAATACACACACACACATGCAGACTCACCATTCTGATAGCCCAGTGGAAAAAGCTCTGCTGCGTGGATCTTAAATGCCACTCTAAGCGAGAAAAATGAGAAAAAATCATCACTCACACAAACCATTTCATAATATACATGAACGCATTTGTGATCAGTTTATGTATCATCTAATTTTGGGGGTTTATATTATGGCAAAAATTTGGCCTGTTGCTGCTACACACGGTAAAGACACACATTTGGCCCGTCGCTGCTACCGGGCTAAGAAACTACCCTTGGAAATAATCAAAACTCCTATGAAAGCCTTGTCATTGTGTGTTTGTGTGTGTGTGTGTGTGTGTGTGTGTCTGGGCGTCAAAATGTTTAAGAATCTGGCCCTCCTTCACCATTACTTATACCCTAATAATTCTCACCATCAGTCAGTTACCACCCCCTTTACCCCTTCCAGGATGGTGCAGGGCTCTCAGGAGATGGACAAGCAGAAACAGGGGACCAGAACTCACAGGTGTTCTTTATTGAGTGTGTGAGTGCTGCTGTCGTCACCATGAACACCTGCTCGGAGGCACCAAGTGAGTAGATGACGCTATCCAGAGTGACTGAAACAGGGAGGGCTTTGGGGAGTGAAACAGGGCTTGGGGTATCTGAGGTACAGTGAAACAGGGCTTAGAGAGGAGCTGGGGGAGTGAAACAGGGCTTGGGAAAGTTATATCTAGGCTTGCGGGTGTCTGAGGTTGAGTGAAACAGGGCTTACATAAGTTCCTAAGTGTGTGTGTGTGTGTGTGTGTGTGTGTGTACTGCCCCTCACACAAGGCACAAAGGTGTATATATATATCCCTACATTTGATATACTCATTTATTAGTTTGCAAGGGATTTGAATTTTTATGTTAAATTTTACTCCCAACAAAATATTTTTATCACAGGGGACAAAGGTTTGTACTAAATGTCTGGGCACCTCAGTTCACCTATTTGAAAAGCCTCTCATAGTACTTGTTGGGGTGTCCATGGGGTGTTTTGGGATGCTGGTAATAGTTTTAACACGCCCTCTGCACCTTGAATGGGAAAATCACCCATGAAAGCCCTGTTAATCTTCACTGTGGCCCTGGGAAACAGTCATAATAGAAGCTGAAACTCTCTCGTATAAGTTGCTGGGTTTCCACGGACTGTTTTGTGATGCTGGGTATAGTTTGAGCTGACTCCTGCACCTTGATAGGGTAAATCACCCATGAAATCCTGGATAATTTTCTCTGTGGCCTTGGGAAACACTTGTAATGGGATATCATTATGTATAACAATATTGACCTAAGAACATTTAATTCTTTATTTTTCCAAGGCATGAGTGACCCCCAAACCCTCCCTTCCACAGGACCCATCAAGCCAGTCCGCCATGCAAGACTGCCTGGTCAAGATGGGGTCCAGCCTTGCACAGAACTGCTTGGCTGGCCAGTGCCACAAGTTGGTGGTGACAAAGTAAAGCCCTCCATGACTGCTACAGCCTGATGGATCTCAAGGTAAGTTATGGGCTGAGAGAAGGATGATGTAGCAATGTAAGGCTCAGTTTATTTTACCCTGCTGCCAACGAGGTAACTTTTGATATGCAGTTTGGAATGTCTGTCAACTTAAGGTGTCTGGTGCAGTTTAGGGAAGGGTTAACTTTCATGTTTTCAGCCTATGTTAAGAGCAGGGAAAGTGTAGAGTGACAGGACTTAGAGGAAGAGAAGGAAAAGGAGTGTAAGTCAGAGAAGGGAGGGAAGGAGGATATGGATAAGGATGGAGTGAGAGAAAGGAAGGAAAGAAATATAAAGAAAAAACTGGAAATGAAAGGAAAATAAAGAGGAAGAATATGCAAATACCAAGATGGAGACAGAGAGAGAGAAAGGAAAGAAGGAAGGAAATGAATATATATAAAGAAAAGATTAGGAACAAGAGGAAAATAAATAAAGGATGAGGAGGAGGAGGAGGTAGAAAATACAAATAAAGATGGAGACAGAGAGAGAGAAAGGAAGGAAGGAGAATATTGAAATAAAGATGAGAGGAAGAGAATGGTCATCTGTTTTGTCCCCTGCTAGTTGAGCACTCCTGGTGCATGTTCCTGAAGTCTCTGCGGGCATGTGGTCCCTGAGTGAAGGCAGCTCGGCTGTAACAGCAGCTAACCACGGGCTGTTCTGGAAAATACTCTCATTGTGATTCCCCCTCCCAAAATTACCTTAAGTAACTCCAACCAAACCTTACCTAACTTTCCCTAACCCTAACCTCACCTATCCTGCCCTGCTCAAGAGTACAGACTTGGGGAATATGCCTCCTGGTAACCCCTGTCATGGCCTGCAGGTGTGTGGTGACCCAGGCTGTGGAGGTGGCTGCCACTCACTGCTCCAGCCACTCACAGCTGTACCTCAGGAGCCAGACACCATCTGCTTCACTCCTGCCCAGACTTTGCCACTCACACACAACAGCTGCTTCATCTTAAGGTAGGACTGCTTGATTATTATTATTATTATTATTATTATTATTATTATTATTATTATTATTATTATTATTATTAACCAAGAAACAGACCCTGCTGGAAAGAGTCAAAGGCTATAAACCAGAGGGTGAGTGACATTGTTATGAATATTAAGAACATTTTCTTCAGTAATCTTTGACAGAGTTGCAGTGTTATGATAAATGAAATTATGAAACTTAGGCTGCAAAGCAGCCTGAATCTACGACCTGTTGTTCGTTGTTTTTAGGTCTACAAAAACTTCTTTACTCTCAATTTTAGGCACTTGATACACTAAAGCAATTAATAAATCACGAACACAGACTTTACTTGTTCATTATGTATTTATACCTTGGAGGAAGATTTATACCACTTGGCATTCCAAACCAAAACAAACCTTCTTTTGACCTGTATCGCTTTTCATCGGCTCATCACGGCCATCACTTCTTCTGGTACTAACTCTCCTCTCTGCCTCTCGTAGTTGCTACATTCTACAATTAGGTGTTCCACTGTTTCTTTCTCCCCAGTGTCCTAGACAGCTACAGCCCTTTGTGTTGCTAAGTCTCATACCTGTCAAGCTACTGTGGTGTCTTGCCATAAGATTTTGCGTTAGAGACCATAAGTTTGTGTTGAAAAGACTTCCGACGGACTCAAGCAGGGTGCACGAGATACCCCCACACACACACACACACTAATCGTAATAGTAACCGTTACTCAGCATGCTCACATGGATTTAAATATGGCGCGTCACGATATATTTAAAATTGTTTAAAACAAACATGTTAACCTTCTCGCGCACAGTAAGTTTCCAGTAAGTTTCTCTTCCACTCACCATGCATCTCTCAGGCCCGACCAGCCTTTTTTTGCCGCCGCGAAACTCTTACCTTTCAGTATGTATTTTACCATCACAGATATGTCGTACCCCAATAAATTTGGTATCAATGGCTTCATAAAGACTTGTACTAGAACATGCGCAAATAAAAATAGAGGAAAAAATATATATAAACAATAGAAGCTCGTTTCAAGTCTCCGTATAGAGTATTGTAGACAATAAATCCTAAGTACCAACTCTTCCCCACTTGCTATCTCTAAATTTTGTGGGTCAACTTTTTCACCCGATTATATGTTTGAAGCGGAACAAAGTGAGGATTCTTATGGTATCCTCAAAATCTTCATTCGCCTATTAGTTCCTGAGTTACTGCAACAAAACTGTATTTTTTCCTCTCCCATCAGAGTAGCCTAACAACTAAAAATCGCTCCATGCTCCTCATTTACGCTCTTTAGAAAGGTTGCCATATGTTATCATTAAGAAACTTATCCCGACAAATGACGCTCCAAATTTGACGCACTTCCACTGAAAACTTAAGTTTTAATCAATTTTTACTTCTATAGCGTGTTTAGCATCATCGTGCGCCAGGACCTTTACCTTTGATGATGCGAAACGCGTCATCGTGCGAAGGTTAAAAAAACATTGCCAGCGGAGAAAAAAATGTAAGATTTTCAACTTACGCCGTAAAACTTGAAAATCGCTGAAATTACGTAAGACTTACGCAAAAAACGTAAGACTTGACAGGTATGAAGTCTTGGTGAGAGTGAGTTCGGCCCCTCAGCGGCTCCTTTTGGTACTGTGCGGGTTTCGGCCTTTTGAATATCTCATTACCACGAGTTCTACTGACTAGATTCTGTTCGGTACTTTCCAGATTGAACATAAGTAAGTCTTCTTGGAATCTATTGGAAAAATGGTTCAAGCTATACATGCGGCAGGAGATTAGACAAAAATGGGAGAATGGTGTAAGCTTGGGTGCGAGTATTTAGCTTGTAATAACTGAATGGTTGAGTGTTTCTCACCACCTCACCTGAAATATGTTAGCATAAACACTTGGGATCAATGTCTTGTAGACTATAGGCACAGTGCATCATGACTTATCACGTGAGAGATTTTAAAGTGTGCGAGTCTTCATAGCATCAACAGGCCTTGACTCTGTTTTAGTTAAAGTAGCTAGCGATCACTGGCAATTTTGGGGGGACAGAACTCCTCTAATTGTCGCTGACTGTATGGCTTGTCCCATTGCCTCATGCAGTGTGTGTGTGTGTGTGTGTGTATTCACCTAGTTGTGACATACGGGAAAAGAGCTACGCTCACGCTGTCCCGTCTCCATATCCTCTCTTATCCAACTTTTTCTTAAAATCATGAATGTTTCTTGCACAAACCACCTCCTCCTCCAGTCCATTCCACAACTCAATGCTTCTGTTTGGGAAGCTAAACTTTTTCACATCTTGCCTACGTGATCACCCTCAACTTCTTTCCATGTCCTCTCATTTCCCTCTCGCTCCACACGCACTCCAGATTCTCCACCCTGCTCACCCTGTACACCGCTATCAGGTCTCCTCTTTCTCTTCTTCTCTCTAGGGTTGTGAGCCCCATGCTATTGAGTCTCTCCTCGTAAGTCCGATCCCTAAGTTCCGGTACCATCTTAGTTGCCATTCTCTGTACTCTTTCCAGCTTTCTTATATTCTTCTTTTCGTGAGGAGACCAGACCACTGCTGCATACTCCAACCTTGGCCTTATCATTGTAACTATTATTTTCTTCATCATCTCCTCATCCAAATACACAAATGCCGTCCTTATGTTCTTCAGCAAACTCATAGTTTGTCCCGTTATCCTGTTGATGTGTTTGTCCGGTGACATGTTCTCTGAGACAGTCACTCCCAAATCTTTTTCTTCCACTCCTCTGCATATTATCTCACTTCCCATCTAATAATCATATTCACATCTTCTACCGCTCCTACCAAACTCTATTTTTTTTACATTTCCCAAGGTTGAATTCCATCTGCCATGTACCACTCCACTCCCATATTCTGTCCAGGTCCCTCTGCAATGCCTCACAGTCCTTCACATCATTGACTCGTCTCAATAGCTTTGCATCATCTGCAAACAAACTCACATGGCTGGTCACTCCCTCCACCATATCATTTATACAAACAGCAAACATTATCGGTGCCAGCACTGAACCTTGTGGGACCCCACTCCTCACTGGGCACCAGTTGGAAACCTTGTCCCTGATTATTGTCCTCATTTCCCTGTTAGTTAGGAAGTCCTCCAGCCACTTAATCAGTCCATCACCAACTCCACCCCTATTTTTAATTTTCCAAATTAGTCTTCTGTGCAGTACTTTGTCAAATGCCTTTTTCAAATCCAGGTACACTCCATCCCCCCAGCCTTCTCTCTCTTGTATTAAATCTGTCACCCTTGAGTAATAACATGAAAAGTTGGTGAGTTGAATCCAAACTGGCAATCCGAGATAATTCTCTCACTTTCTAAAAATTCCGACCACCTGTTTTTAAGTAGCCTCTCACATATCTTCGCAACCACACTAGTGAGTGATACCGCTCTGTAATTTAATGGGTCCTCTCTCTTTCCTCCTTCATAAATTGGTACTATGTTTGCTCTCTTCCAATCTTGTGTGTGTGTATGTATATATATATATATATATATATATATATATATATATATATATATATATATATATATATATATATATATATATATATATATATATATATATATCCATCCTAGGAGATTTCAATGTTCACCACCAGCTTTGGCTTTCATCCTCTTTCACTGACCATCCTGGTGAACAAGCCTACAACTTTGCTATCCTCAACGACCTAGAGCAGCTGGTCCAGCACCCTACACGTATTCCTGACCGTCTTGGAGACCGGCCCAACATTCTAGACCTCTTCCTTACCTCAAACCCTTCCGCTTATTCTGTCAAACTGTTCTCTCCGTTGGGCTCCTCCGATCACAATCTTATTTCTGCATCCTGTCCTATCGCTCCTGTACACCCTCTGGACCCACCGAAGGCGATGCTTCTGGCATTTGCTTCAGCTCGGTGGGACGACCTGAGGTTGTGTTTTTCTGATTTCCTGTGGAATGATTATTGCTTCCAGGATAGAGACCCTCTGTGTGTGCTCAGCGCATCTCAGAGGTGATTGTCTCTGGAATGGAGGCATACATACATTCTCGTTCTTTCTCTACTCCTCACGCAAAAAAGCCTTGCTTTAATCACGCTTGTTCTCGTGCTGTCAATGATAGAGAGGTAGCTCACAAAAGATACCAGAGCCTTCAAACTAATGCTAATTATGAACTTTACATTTCTGCCCGAAATCGTGCCAAATCTATTCTCCGACTAACCAAAAATTCTTTCATTAATAGAAAATGTCAAAACCTTGCTTTCTCTAACTCTTCCCGTGACTTCTGGCATCTAGCCAAAAACATCTCCAACTTCACTTCTTCATCTTTCCCTCCACTCCTCAGTCCTGACGGCAACACTGCCGTCTCATCTATCTCTAAGGCTGAACTCTTCTCTCAAACTTTTCTAAAAACTCCACTCTGGACGATTCTGGGCATATTCCTCCTACTCATCCCCCCTCTGACTCCTTTATGCCTGTTATAAAGATTCTTCAAAATGATGTTTTCTATGCCCTCTCTGGCCTCAATCCTCAGAAGGCTTATGGATCTGATGGAGTGCTTCCTATTGTCCTTAAAAACTGTGCCTCCTTGCTGTCACCCTGCCTGGTCAAACTCTTTCGGCTCTGCCTGTCAACATCTACCTTTCCTTCTTGCTGGAAGTATGCCTTCATACAGCCTGTACCTAAGAAGGGTGACCGCTCCAATCCCTCAAACTACCGTCCTATAGCTTTACTTTCTTGTCTATCTAAAGCTTTTGAATCAATCCTTAACCGGAAGATTCAAAAGCACCTTTCCACTTCTGACCTTCTATCTGATCGCCAGTATGGGTTCCGCAAGGGTCGTTCTACTGGTGATCTCCTTGCCTTCTTAACTGACTCTTGGTCATCCTCTCTTAGCCGTTTCGGTGAAACTTTTGCTATTGCGCTGGACATATCAAAAGCTTTTGATAGGGTCTGGCACAAATCTTTGCTTTCTAAACTACCCTCCTACGGTTTCTATCCTTCTCTCTGTACCTTTATCTCCAGTTTCCTTTCTGACCGTTCTATTTCTGCCGTGGTAGGCGGTCACTGTTCTTCCCCTAAATCTATTAACAGTGGTGTCCCACAGGGTTCTGTCCTATCTCCCACTCTCTTTCTGTTGTTCATTGATGATCTTCTTTCCAAAACGAACTGTCCTATCCATTCCTACGCCGATGATTCCACTCTGCATTACTCAACTTCTTTTAATAGAAGACCCACCCTACAGGAACTTAACGACTCAAGGCTGGAGGCTGCAGGCAACAGCCTCAGCCCTTACTATTATTTCCGATTGTGGCAAGAAGAACCTGGTGTCCTTCAACGCCTCAAAAACACAGTTTCTCCACCTATCCACTCGACACAATCTTCCAAACAACTATCCCCTATTCTTTGACAACACCCAGCTATCACCTTCCTCAACACTAAACATCCTCGGTCTATCCTTAACTCAAAATCTCAACTGGAAACTTCATATCTCATCTCTTACTAAATCAGCTTCCTCGAGGCTGGGCGTTCTGTACCGTCTCCGCCAGTTCTTCTCCCCCGCACAGTTGCTGTCCATATACAGGGCCTTGTCTGCCCTCGTATGGAGTGTGCATCTCATGTGGGGGCTCCTCACACAGCCCTTCTGGACAGAGTGGAGGCTAAGGCTCTTCGTCTCATCAACTCCCGTCCTCTTACTGACAGTCACCTACCTCTTAAATTCCGCCGCAGTGTTACATCGCTTCCTATCTTCTACCGATATTTCCACGCTGACTGCTCTTCTGAACTTGCTAACTGCATGCCTCCCCCCCCTTGCCCGCTGCACACGACTTTCTACTCATGCCCATCCCTATACTGTCCAAACCCCTTATGCAAGAGTTAACCAGTATCTTCACTCTTTCATCTCTCACGCTAGTAAACTCTGGGACAATCTTCCTTCATCTATATTTCCTCCTGCCTACGACTTGAACTCTTTCGAGAGGAGGGTATCAGGACACCTCTCCTCCCGAAATTGACCTTGCTTTCGACCACCTCTTTTGTTTCTTTTTTAGGAGCAGCGAGTAGCGGGCTTTTTTTTATATTATTGTTTCCTTTTTATGTGTGCCCTTGAGCTGTCTCCTTTGTTGAAAAAAAAAAAAAAAAATATTATAAAAATATATTTATATATATATATATATTTTTATATTTATATATATATATATATATATATATATATACTCATGGTCTCACCCATCGGTTTAGCGTATTCATGATCAACTAATTGTGACCCCGCTTATCTGGCCCCAGTTTCGTATCTGTGGATGCATTGACGCTAAATAGGAAGGCAGAGAGGAGGGAGGAGGCAGAGAGGAGGAAGGGAGAGAGGAGGAGGAAGGCAGAGAGGAGGAGGAGGGAGGCAGAGAGAGGAGGGGAAGGGAGAGAGGAGGAGGCGGGGCAATGGACGTTAAGGCGGTGTCACACTAGCACTTTTTCCGTCGATTAATGCCATTTCCGTCAATTTTCATCGTTCATGAACTTACCGCATGAATTTGTCAGGCGATCAGGATCGTTCCGCCTGCAAATTTCCGCCTTTGTTTACATTTCCAAGACCAAGACCGAGACTTTCCGTGGCTTCAACCTGTCTCAAGCAGCTCTCCTGCAGTGACAGCCTTCCTCATCCTGGTGTCATTTCTGGCAATAAGAGGTGTCACTAACTCCAGAAGTCTGTGGTACTGGCTCTTGTCCAACCTGATCCAATTCTTCAGAGTCTCATGATCCTCTAAACTCAGCTCTTTTAACAGCCTGTGGTACACACTTTCTCTTTCCCGACAGGCCAACCATGAGCGCATCCATGCATGCTTTTTGGCTTGTTTAGCTCGTCTAAGTCTCACAATACACAGTATTAGGTTCAGAGCAGCGTATCTTTGCCGCAGCGTGGACTCCATGTTTGTTTACATTCCTATGGTCTGTGCCGACGGAAAGTTTCAGACGAAACACCGTTTGTGTGTGACAGGCCGCAGCCAAGATATCGACGATTTTCAGAAAAACGACGGAAAAAGTTGACGGAAAAAGTGCTAGTGTGACACCGCCTTTAGGTTGCTCCTGAGTGGCGTCACGGTTGAACTGTGGCGTAATGCTTTCCTATTGGCCAGCAGCTCACTCAGGGACGACTGCTATTGGTCGAGATTTTCTCATAGCAACATTATCCTAAAAAAAAAAAATTCACGCGCCGCCACACTGCAGTGTTGCCAGATTGGGCTACTTATCGCAAATTGGCTACTTTTGGGAACGAAAAAAACATGTTTTATATGACGTGTCAGAGGTGACTTCCCCAAATGCATATTTTCCCATAGGGTTATAGTCCCGCCGTTCGCGGTTTCGCGCATCGCGCCGAAGTCCGGGAACGAAATACCATATATATATATATATATATATATATATATATATATATATATATATATATATATATATATATATATATATATATATATATATATATATATATAAAACCAAAAAAACATTAAAACAAAATAAACATCCTTTTTTTACCGTGTTTTTCTCCAGCCTGTCTCCAACTGTATATTTATGAACCATTATTTGCAGGATCAGCGATGTGGAACCAGCTGTACCACCACCACCACCACCACCACCAGGGGAGCCACTCACTGCCACAAGAAGGAAGGAAGCAGGTATGTCTTCTTATTATTGTGTGTGTGTGTGTTATTATTATTATTATTATAATTATTATAATTATTATATTATTATTATTGTTGGGCTGTTAAAGCCCAACCAACAGGTCCTGTTGGCAGTAAGGGCAGGCACCAGTACTGGTATTGGCAGTACTGTGTGACACAGTCAGGGCACCAGTCTGCTCATCAGTCTGGTGCTGTTGTAGAGTCAGTACTGTTAGGACCTGTCCTGTACTGGTACCTGCCCAAGCCAGCCCTACCCCCAGCTGGACCTGTGTGTTCAACCCTTTTGATGCTAAACCCTTGCAGCGAGGACCAGCGTAACTTGCCGGTGGTGCTAAATCCTTGCAGCGAGGACCAGCGTAACTTGCCGGTGGTGCTAAACCCTTGCAGCGAGGACCAGCGTAACTTGCCGGTGGTGCTAAACCCTTGCAGTGATCACCAGTCGCACTCAAATTGCCCGCATATGAGAGTGTTCCAACACTATTTCTCACCCCACAGCACTGCCAATTGAGTGAGTTTTCCACTAAATTTGGTGGAAAATCATATCAGTCTAGAGCGGAGAAGCGCAGAAAATCTACGGACGAGTAACTGGTGGATGTTGTTGTCCAATATTGCAGCATTTTTGCATAGCTTGACCTCACTGATTTTTTGACCATATAGTTGTAAATTTTACATTTGGCAGTACTGCCCTGCCAGCACCCCATCATCAAGAGAGCTACTCAGCAATTGCCTTACGGTTGACCGTCACGCACGCACATAACCGAATCATATAGATCTTGGCCTCTTCTTTCCAAAGGTGTTTTTGTTTTTTGGTTGTGGTGAATTGTTTTTGAGATACAGCGGTTGCAAGAGCGAGCACTAGCGTCACTTGCTGAACGTGCCTGTACATTTGCAGGAGAGGCTTACATAACCGAATCTTATAGATCTTGGCCTCCTCTTTCTAATGTTTTTTTTTTTGTTTTTTAGCTGTGATGAATAGTTTTTGAGATGCTGAGGGTAAAAGAGACCCCCTCCCCCAGCTGGGCTGCCCGAGTGCGCCTGGGGGATAGTCTCGCTGCGAGGGATTAGCAATGAAGGGGTTAACAGCTGCTGGCAGGTATGATTGTGTTCAGAACACTGATCTCTAAATCTAAGGATTGGTTAAGTCTGTGCAAAGCTTGAAGCCACAGCCAGCTTTGGTTCCCTGGGCCCATGTAAGGTTTGGGACGTCAGTGAGTGGCAGGCAGTGATGAAACACTGCTGCCTTACAAATTTATTGAATATTTTAATGCCCTCACTACCATGTGTGTATGCCAAAACAACACTGGCTGCCTGTTTTGCCTGCCCAAAACAAAGGAAATGTCAGCACCTGCCTGTAACATGCTCTAAGTACTGATGGCTGTGATATTTTGAAAGTGTTACCTGATTGTGTTGGAAATGCTGCAAACCACAGTAATAATGATGTCTGCAACATTTATTTAATGGCTGACACAACAAAATCAGACATAGCATTGTTGTCTTGCAAGATTTGAAGCAAAACAGTTACTCTATTGGATGGTGACCAAAGAAAACTGTCACACCTGGTGACTTGTAAACTGTAACACTTGTTCTTCCTCAAGTCATCCCAGTAATACTTAACACATGCCAGTGTGTACAGCATGATACTACAGCCAAGGAATTATTGTTTTGTGCCAAGTATAGGAACAGATAGTGTTTACTTTCACTTAATGGGATAACAAACCATTAGTTAGGGCACTCAGTACACTTGTAATGGAGTGTGTTAGCACGGACACACTCAGCCAGTGATGAGTCGTGAATGTTTCCCTCAACAGCTGAGGCCCCGGCCTTCAGGACTCCTGCCTGGCCCACTACAGAGAAAGACACCAACAGGTCACTGCTTTGTACACTCTCCACACTTTTATCTCCTCATTTATATAGAAAGAAGTATTCACTAGTAAATGATGCCCATGGAAGGGAAACTTAAGCACCTGAACTTGAAGAAGAAGGAAATGTCTGAGGCTTCATGGTGAGGACTGTTTCAGGGATGAGCTGTTTGTAAGGAATTTTTGTAACTTACAGTACACTATGTGTGTCCAATGGTGTTTCTTGCAATCATCATCCTTTCCTTTGAATTGGCCAGAGTGTCCCCATGAAGCTTTGGTGTTGATGAAGACATTCTCTGGGTCAGCCTGTGTACATATTGCGGTAAATACAGGAACGTGTGAGTCCACAGCTATACAAAACACTGAACCCGCGATTATGTGATCACAGGTGTACAGTTAACATGGGCATGGACACTTGTGGACAGAAGTGAAGACAGATTGCAGAACAGCCTGGCAGGACTGGCAACTCATCCCTGACCTTACTTGGACATTTCCTTCAAGCCAATAAACTGGCCCTGAGAGATATATGTCATGCCCCAAGAGCATACTTTTCTATTTCCTCTATTTCCCAACACGTCCTCTGTGTGTATCAAACACACTAGACATTAATCAAGATCAGGGTATACGATGGCTGCCTGGGATTGAACCAGCGACCAGCGTGAAGGAAGAACCACTCCTTGCAGAGTCGGCCAAGA
>NW_026110664.1:65000-86857 GCF_024679095.1 Eriocheir sinensis
AGTGTTAATTCGCTTCTCGCACAAGGGGACGAATGTGTTCTGCTGAGTGAGTAAGTGATTTTTAAAAGGCTTAGCCAGGCTTCCTCTACGTTGCCGTCATCTGATAGTTGTATTTCTGTTAGTTTTGTCGGATTTCTACGAAGTTAGCTCTTTTGAAATTGGGCACCTTTACTTTATTTTCAGTCACTGATGATTGAGCTTTAATGTCGACGCGCACTAATTTATGATCGCAAGAACCGAGGTGTTCTCCTACCGTGACACTACTGACAAGGTTATCTTGGGTCGTTATAACAAGGTCGAGTATATTATTTTGTCGAGTTGGCTCAGAAACCATTTGGCTTAGATAATTTTCTTCTAGAAATTCGATCATTCTATGTGACTCGCCTTCTGTACCTGACAGTGTCGCCCAGTCGATATGGGGAGGTTAAAGTCTCCTAATATCAGTGAGTCGTTGTTATTAAGTGACTGCCTTAAGACGCTGTACATTTCAAGGTCGTCATCAGTGATTGCCGGGAGGTCTGTAGGTGACAGATATATTTAAATTGACTTTTGCAATGTTTACTCGCACGCACAAATGTTCAACGTTACTGTTTCCGGTGTTTTGTCGGTGGGTTGCAAATAGCTTTTGACATAAAGGGCGACGCCACCGCCTCTACGGTTTTACGATCTTTGTTGAAGAGTCTGTAGCCATCTATGTTGTATTCGGAACTTAAATCAATATTTGTGGTGTCGATAAATGTTTCGGTTATAGCAATTATGTCAAAATTTTCTGTTAAAGCAAGACATCTCAGTTCATCAAATTTGTTTCTTAGGCTACGCGCATTGAAACTAAGGATTTTAAGTTATCTAGAGGCTTGGTAATACAGGTGGTGGTACTTGCGGGATCACGGTTACGGGTTTGTTGCGATGCAGCGTCTATTTACACGGGCGGGGTGGAGGGACGTGGCCGTGACTCGTTTTTGCTCGGATGACACGCACTGCTTCGTTGAGGAGCCTTCCGAGTCTGGCTGCCCCGATGGGAGAAAGGTGCAATCCGTCCCTGTGGAAAAGTTCATTTTGTCCATAGAAATTGTCCCATGCGTTTAGGAACTCCACGTCAAGCTCCCTGCAAAGAGTCTGTAAGCGGTTGTTTAGGCTGAAGGCCTTACTGAAAAAAGTCGCTCTCCGCCCAAGTCCGTGGTAGAACTCCTGAAATCAAAATGTTAGGGATTTAGTCTTATACTGCTGGATGAGCCTACGGTACTTCTCCAGGAGTTCCTCAGACCGGGTCGTGGTGACGTCGTTCGTACCTGTGTGGATAACAAACAGTGAATCATTAGTAGCCTGGGGGGAGATCTCCTCAAGAGCAGCAGTTATGTCGTCGATCCCAGCACCAGGATAGCAATAGTTCCGTCTTCGACGAGGAACTCTGCCGCAGAACTCAACGACCTGCTGGCGAATCATGGAGTCACCCACCAGGAAGGTGCTCTCCTGCTCGTCCTCCTCCTCCAGAATGGCAAACCTGTTGAAGCAATGAACAGGATAAATCGCTTGTCTGGCTGGTTTGGCTCCTCCATTCACGACGGTGAAGCCATCATGGTCGGTGCCACTAGCATCCTCCGTTGCGTGGTGTTGTCCGCTGGTGTCGACAGTACCGCTGAGGGCAAGGGGCGGTTGGAGAAGGGTTTGGCACCACAGCAACGTTAGCCTGGATGAATTCCTGCAAGGAGGCAACAGTCTTGAAAGCTCTATTATTTTATTCTGACCTGCTTCCATCTTCTCTTCTTGCTCCTGCAGTCTGGTCTCGAGATGCTGCCTGGTGAGAAAGCTCCATTATTTTATTCTGGCCTTCTTCCATCTTCTCTTCCTGCTCCTGCAGTCTTGTCTCGAGATGCTGCCTGGACAGACACAGTCGACAGACAGCAGAACGCCCTGTAAAAAAGTGAGCTGAGAAGCTACCGTTACAAGTACTGCACTTCTTAGGTGCCATCTTAGCTGAAATGAAAGAGATAAAAACACAAAGTGAAGGGGATTAGGAAAGGGGGTGAGGTGTGTGAGAGGTAGTTTAGTAATGGAGGAAAAGTGAGAGAGAGGAGGAGTAGGAAGGGATGTGAGGTGAGTAAAGAGGGGGAAAGAGAGGTGTGTGAGATCAAGGAGGGTTAGGAAATAGGTGAGGTGGGAGAGAGGAGGAGTAGGAAGGGATGTGAGGTGAGTAAAGAGGGGGAAGAGAGGCGTGAGTGAGGTGTGTGAGATCAAGGAGGGTTAGGAAATAGGTGAGGTGGGAGAGAGGCGGTGAGTGAGGTGTGTGAGATCAAGGAGGGTTAGGAAATAGGTGAGGTGGGAGAGAGGAGGAGTAGGAAGGGATGTGAGGTGAGTAAAGAGGGGGAAAGAGAGGCGGTGAGTGAGGTGTGTGAGATCAAGGAGGGTTAGGAAATAGGTGAGGTGGGAGAGAGGAGGAGTAGGAAGGGATGTGAGGTGAGTAAAGAGGGGGCAAGGGAGGCGGTGAGTGAGGTGTGTGAGATCAAGGAGGATTAGGAAATAGGTGAGATGAGTGAGAGGGAGTTTGGGAAAGGAGGTAAGTGGGAGAGAGGAGGAGTAGGAAGGGATGTGAGGTGAGTGAGGTGTGTGAGAACAAGAAAGGTTAAGAAAGAGGCGAGGTAAGGTGGGTGAAGGGATGGGTAAATAGGATGTGAGGTAAGGTGAGTGAGGGGGGGGAGGGCTTAGAAATATGTGGAGGTGAGGGAGGAGTAGGAAGGGCTAATCCTCTAGGGGAGGAGGAGGAGCAAAGGGATGTGAGGTGAGCGAGGGTGGGGGGCTTAGGTGAGGTGAGGGAAGGGGTGTAGGAAGTGTTAATCCTCTAGGGATTTAAAGAGGTGTAGTGAGGAGGAGCAGATTGAATCCTCAGGGAATTCAAGGGTGGGTTGTCGACACACCCAAATCACGCGTGAGACACTCGGGAACACAAAGTCACACTCGGGACACACGAAACACACAGAAACCCAAGCACAAGCACGACTAAACACCCTCAAGTCACTCGTAAAAACACCTGAAATACAACAGCACACTCAAAACACTCTGAAACCCACGAGCACTATAAACAGCCAAATCACATAAAAGCACTGGAAACACAACACACTCAAACGCAGAACACTCGAAAAACAGCCAAATCACGCAGAAACACCGGACACAAAACAGCACACTCAAAACACTGAAACACACAGTACACTTAGAAGCAGACAAATCACGCAAAAACACCGGAAACACAACACACTTGAATCACTCTGAAACCCATAGAACACCCGGAAACAGCCAGATCACACGCAAAAACACCGGAAACACAAATCACAGAGGCAACCACAGGCAGCACTATAAACAGCCAAATCACACGCAAAGCACTGGAGACACAACACACTCAAACGCAGAACACTCGAAAAACAGCCAAATCACACGCAAAAACACCGGAAACAAAACAGCACACTCAAAACACTGAAACACACGCAGTACACTTAGAAGCAGCCAAATCACACGCAAAAACACCGGAAACACAACACACTTGAATCACTCTGAAACCCACGAACACCCGGAAACAGCCAGATCACACGCAAAACACCGGAAACACAAATCACAGAGGCAACCACAGGCAGAAACCACAAGCGAACACACACCAAACACGTGTCGGGAAATCACAGGCAACACACAAGGTCCTGGCGAGAACACACAAACGCCCAAGAGCACGAAAACACAGGGCAAGCAATGTTGTGGAGCGCAGCGGGTGAGGTCACGACCTTCTCTCAGCAGAGGTCGGTGTGAATGAGAGAGAGAGAGAGAGAGAGAGAGAGAGAGAGAGAGAGAGAGAGAGAAGAAAACAGACAACTACCAATAAATTAAAACCACTACAATAAGAAGCCATGTGAAAAAATCCTTGGTGTGCAGAATAAACTATCTTTTGTGGGATGTGTAAAGTATTTCTGGCAGCATTATTTAGCA
Source organism: Eriocheir sinensis (assembly GCF_024679095.1). Classification (NCBI taxonomy): domain Eukaryota; kingdom Metazoa; phylum Arthropoda; class Malacostraca; order Decapoda; family Varunidae; genus Eriocheir; species Eriocheir sinensis. The sequence continues at coordinate 68,967 of NW_026110664.1, forward strand.
GACGGATTTCAGTGAGACAATCCTCACATTTATTCTTCACATCCATTGAGCAGCTGCTGATCCACCAGCAGACCAAACTCCACCCTCTCTTGTGGAAGTGGTGGAGTCCATGAGGAAGTTATAGGGTGCAAAGGCAGGTGGGGTTTGCCTTATCAGTGTGGAGATGTCAAAGGACTGTTGCTGTGGCTTCCAAGTAAAGAGGAAGGGTCACAAGGGTACTAGTCCTGGAAATGCACTAAACTCCTACAAAAGCCTTGTCAAATGTGTGTTTCTTAGGTTCATGGCACAGAAGAAGGCTCAAACTACCCCTGGAATTTCCCTCAAAAACTCCTATGATAGCCTTGTCTAACATGTGCCGAGATGTGGGCGTCTTTTTCGCCTGTGTACCCCCAGTGATACCCTAATATAGCCTAGCTATGCCCTAATATACCCCCAATAATACCCCAATGTACTCCCCAGTACGTACACCCTACATCACACAGGTTCAGTACGTTTCCTGGCCAGGAGGAGGTGACGGAATTCTTTGGTAAAGAATTCTTCATTCCAAAAAGTCACTTAATATTTATAGTGTCCAATTTCTTGTGCAGAACATTGAATGAACAAAAATCAGGTGTCTTTTTACCCCAAGGAAACCCCAGTATCACCCCAAGGAAACATTCATCTTGCCCCAATGATCCTGAATTGCCGTCTCTAGCTCAAGGCTCATTAGGGTAACGGACGTCTTTTTTCCCAACTCTGTGCCCGTAGGTTTGAAGGACTCATCTGGGGGCTGAATTATGTCTGCCTGAGAAATGTTTTGCCTGCAGCTTCAAGCAACTATATATACAGATAGACAGATAGATAGATAGATAGATAGAGATAATCTGACACAGTGAATCATCTTATTTTATTTCCTCCTTGAGAGAGAGAAATCAAATAAGTAAAATATTATATTATATATTATTTTATATATTATATTATATATATTATAATATATATTTTATATTATATATATATATATATATATATATATATATATATATATATATATATATATATATATATATATATATATATATATATATATATATATATATATATATATATATATATATATATATATATATATATATATATATATATATATATATATATATATATATATATATATATATATATATATATATATATATATATATATATATATATATATATATATATATATATATATATATATATATATATATATATATATATATATATATATATATATATATATATATATATATATATATATATATATATATATATATATATATACGACGTGAGCTAAATAATTTGAAGGTTGTCTTCAGTACTGAAGACAACACATGACATTTGCAGTTGCATTTTCTAAACAAATGAATGTATAATTGTAATTCAGGTACTACTACGTTATTTTACCGTGTTTTACATCACAACGTTTAGGAGGGAACATTATAACATAAACAATAAATACACGTTATCTTCAAATGTAGGAAACATTCTGAGAGCGGCGACATCACTTCATATCGCTACTGTACATCTGCAACATGTTGTCTTCATTTACAAAAATAAGATGACAATTTAAAAGTGTATAAGATTAGGAGTAAAGAAATTATACATGTGAAGAACATTGAAAGGTAAATAAGAAATAATAAAAAGCATAAAAAGATACAGAATGAAGATTAAGATTTGTTCAATGCATAACAATTTTAACAAACACTGAGTTGAGTCTGAAAACTTGCTTCACTGCTGGATGGTTTATTTTTCATGTTTTTATATATTTTTTTCTTACAGTAAAGGACATCGCTCAAGGTCAAAAAGAAAGAAAAAACAGACTTTTCTTCCTTTATATGTACAAGAAGTTCTTTCATAAACAAAATTCTCATATTCAGAGGATTAGGGAGAGGGTTAGCGGTCTCCCTGATACTTGTGACAGGTATACAGGGGCCCACAGACATGCTCCCTTCCTCCAGACATGTGGACACAGGGAAATGGTTCTCAGGTCTATGTTTTTAACTGTATCGGGCTCCCAATACAACCCAGCATCACTCTGTACCTCTGTCTTCTTAAATGTGTGTGTCTCCCATTACTACAACCATTTCCCAAGGCCACAGGGAAGACTGACTAGGTTTGTTTCCATGGGTGACTTTTCCATTGAAGGTGCAAAAGCCATGTATCATCACAAAAATACTACGTGAAAAGCCTAGCAAATTCTATAAGAGACTTGTCATCTCCCATTATGACTATTTTCCAAAGCCACACTGACTAGGTTTGTTTCCATGGGTGTTTCTTCAGATGAAGGTGTGCAGAAGCCATGTATCACCACCATCACAAAACACTCCTTCAAAAGCCTGGCCAGTATATCTTTGCCTACCTACAATTTTCCGCTTCACAATATTTCACTTTGTATAATTTCTGCCTCCTCCTCCTTGTCCTGCCCTGCCCTTCCAATCTCTCTCTCTCTCTCTCTCTCTCTCTCTCTCTCTCTCTCTCTCTCTCTCTCTCTCTCTCTCTCTCTCTCTCTCTCTCTCTCTCTCTCTCTCTCTCTCTCTCTCTCTCTCTCTCTCTCTCTCTCTCTCTCTCTCTCTCTCTCACAACCATCATAAATACCTCAATCGTCACAGGCATTTTTCCTGCCTCCTGGAAAAATGCTGTTGTCACCCCACTATATAAAAACGGTAACCCAGACGAAATAGGAAATTATCGTCCCATCTCTCTACTTCCAATTTTTTCAAAAATATTAGAAAAGGTAGTTGCCAATCAATTAATGTCATTCCTGGAACGTAACAAACTTCTCTCTCCAACCCAACACGGCTTTAGACCAAAACTCTCTACAGAGACAGCGCTGCAAGTCATTACCAATAAAATTTATGATAATATAGATAACAAACAAATATCACTTTTAACACTCTGCGACCTTTCTAAAGCCTTCGACAGTGTCAGCCACACCATCTTACTCCGAAAACTTCAACAGATTAATGTTGACACCTACTGGTTTGATAATTACCTCGATGACAGGTCACAGTCAGTCCGCATCAAAGACATCGTCTCATCCAAGAAATCAGTAGCCTTTGGAGTCCCCCAAGGCTCAATACTAGGCCCAACATTATTCAATATCCATGTAAATGACATATCTACCTATATCAATAACTGCCTTCTAGTACAATACGCTGACGACACACAGTTCCTCCACAGCGGTAATATCAACGAAATAAATACTTTAATTAATAAAACTGAGATCACTTTGAAACAAATAAGAACCTATTTTCTACAGAACGGCCTTCAGCTAAACATCAGTAAGACACAATGTATCTTCCTAGGCACACGCCAACTCCTGGCACACATACCTAATAACACCACCATCAGATGTGCCGATGGCGTTATACAGCCCCTCCTCCATGTTAAGAACCTTGGCTTTCATCTGGATTCACACATGACCTTCGACAGACACATAAATGAAATGACTAGGAAAACAATGGGAACCTTAAATTTCATTAACAGACACAAAGATCTCTTCAACAAAGAAACACGCTTAATGGTTATCCAGACTTTGGTATTAAGCATCATAAAATACGGCATCACAATATGGGGGACAACAAACTCAACTTTAATAAACAAAGTGCAAAAACTACAAAACTTCGCGATAAAAGTGGCAGATGGGAAAGCCAGGAAATACGATCATGTCACTCCATTATTTAAAGATTTACAATGGCTCAAAATCAAAGACCTAATCACCTTTAACCTCATCACAAAAGTGTTTAAGCAGAAAATAAAGGATTACCCAGACCACATCCTCTCTCTCCCAACTGTTAACTATATGACTGACTCAACAACAAGACAACAAAACAATCTCTACGTCCCGAGAACCAACACCGACACAGGTGCAAGAGCCTTTCATGTATTAGGTCCTAAATTATGGAACCAACTACCGAATGAAATAAAAGACTCATAATCTGACCACATTAAAATCAATTCTTAAAAAGAAGCTGTTGACCTCTGCATGAATGTATTATCTACTTTACTGCCTTCTGTATATTCTATCATGTATATTTAGATGTATAATACACCATGTATATTTATATGTATAACCTACCATGTATATTTAGATGTTTAGAATAACCACTTTTTAGTGGAAAATAAAGTTTATTATTATTATTATTATTACTCTCTCTCTCTCTCTCTCTCTCTCTCTCTCTCTCTCTCTCTCTCTCTCTCTCTCTCTCACAGAAATAAAAGAGTAAAATAAACTGAATTAAAATCAAAATCCTTCTTGTGTCGCTTGTGCTTCCCAACAAACACACACACACACACTAAAATACATATATAAAATAAATCCATAAAGGTGTTTATCTTATTTTTCTTCTTTCAATATAATTTTTTTCTCCTTTTTTATTTGCTATTTTTTTTCTTTTCATGAATTTATTGCTATCTCTATTGTTTACACAGGAAGAAGAAGAAGAAGAAGAAGAAAAAGAAGAGGACACACAGAGAGAGAAGAGGAGGAAGAAGAAGAGGAAGGATTTGTAATATGGCAGACATCAAACCAATGGTGAGTGTTAAATATTTTGTTTTCCTTCTTTCCTTCCCTCCTTCCTTCCTTCCTTCCCTCCTTCCTTCCTTGCTTCCTCCTTCCTTCCTTGCTGGTTAAGTATGATGGATATATGCTTATAAGTATGATTATTAATGGTGAGTGATGTAGGCACTTATGGCACTTGGAGTTGGTCTGACAACAGTTCCTTCTTAATTTTGTTAAGCATATAGGCAATTAGGTGCCGTACAGTACTGTTTTATTTTCTCCTCCTCGGTCAGGCCGCCGCTATCCTAGGTCAAAGGTCAGGAGTCTTGGGGCGTGTGTAACCTTATAGGAGGGAGTGACGTGTGCTCATAAAACGGTGACGTCTCCTTAATTAATGTGTTTCAACTTTCACACAAAATCTGGAACTCCGTCGTAAGTCAAGGATCCCTCCCTGTACCTGAAGTGTTCGGGGCAGACACCTGAAGGCTTGGTTCCTCTCCAAGCCACGCCTCTTCTTACATCTATTTCCCATGATGTGGTGATGTTAGGCGCACGTATGACACCCCAATGTGCCACCAATGTACGCAAACCTGTCCAATGTACGTCAGGTGTCACTCTTCCCCAAGGGACGCCGCCAGTATCACCCCAGAGAAACATTCAACTTTTTGCCCTCAATGATCCTGGCTTGCCAACTGTACCCCAAGGTTCATGAGGTTAAAATGATATCTTTTTACCCATTCTGTACCCATAGGCATGCGTCTGGGGTGATGAATTCTGTCTGTCTGAAAGATGTTTTGCCTGTAAACTCAAACACGTGTATATACAGATAGATAGATAGGTATATATAAGATTAGGTAAGGTTCACCCCTGAAGGACGGCCTGGAGGGGGAGTTTCTGCTTGTGTGCCCGCTGATAAAATTGTCTAAAAAGGTGTTCTTCGTCGGTGCCCTGTGTGGCAATTGGAGCTCAAAACACAATAGTTCATAGTGCCTGTACACCGCCAATCTTTTATTTACATGGTGAAAGTAACTACAAGTAACTCAGTTGCTGCTCACCAGAGATATCATGTTCAGAAGTAGTACAAATTTTTGCGGGAAATCAAATGACGGTAATTCCTGCACCCCACCTTTCTGCCTTTGTCTGCCTGAGCAGGAATTACCCTCAGCCTTCCTTTAAGGGTTAACTTAGGTATAATTATGTCATGCCCCGAGAGCTTCATTTCTATTTCCCCTATTTCCCAACACGTCCTCTGCGTGTATCGAAACACACGAGAAATTAATCAAGTTCAGGGTATTCGCCGGCTGCCTGGGATTGAACCTGCGACCAGCGTGACGGGAGAGCCACTCCTTACTGAGTCGGCCAAAGAGGTGCCTCCCTAGCTAAGTGGGTTATGGGAGGCTCGTTCATCAGGCATAGTCGCCACACTGTATATACAGTACTGTATATACAGTATATATGTATATATATATATATATATATATATATATATATATATATATATATATATATATATATATATATATATATATATATATATATATTTCCAAGTGGCTGCCACTGATTCACGCCCAGTCAGTCAGTCAGTCAGTCAGTCAGTGAAAACAAATGAGCAATGGACAGCAACAAGTGCTGACAACAATGTGTGGAAGGGAATGCACCGGCACACCTTTTACCTGTGTTAGTTTACCCAGTTAGCGTATCAACCCAGAGGGTCAGAAATCCACGGGGACCGACCCAGAATAGTTTTATGCATCAATCCAGGACGTTAATGTAATGGAAAATAGCCAAGTGTTCGTGAGTGTCAGTACTGACACAGCTTATGGGGTCGAGGGGAGATGGCCCCCAGCTAGGTAGGTTAAGTTAGGTTTTGCTTGGTTACTGTAAATTTATTGGGCATTCAGCAGTGTGGGGTGCAGAAATATGCAGCGAGGGACGGGGCGGCGTGCGTGGTCCAATCCGCCGTCCAGTGTTGTGAGAAATACTCCTGGCAAAAATAAGTGGCTCTGGTGTCCACCATGCAGGGGGAATACACGGCAGGAAAACATTACTTTGCCTGGTGTTGTTCTAGTTTGTCCACTTGTGATCTTTGTGAGCGCTGAGTGAAATGTAGAAACAGTGGGAAAGTTGAACTATGAGTTATTTTGCAATGCAGCTGCGGGCTGCTGTGGGTATACAACAGGCAGCCTCGGTGCCCTGCAGTCCATCGCCAGCTGTGCTGAGCTGCTATGTAGATAACGTGCACACAACATACTCAATAAGAAAACTATATACCGATGTTTATTAGGTTCGTCGGTAATATATATATTTTTTTTTCCGCTGCTTATAATGGACTTTTGGCGTTAGCGGACTAAGCTTCCCCCCAAGTTAGTTTGTTATATGGAGGGTTTACTGTATGTGTGCGATACAAAAACTGTAAGGCATTGCTGCTCATATATAACTTTTCCCATAAGAATATGTATTCCTACTACACAAACTCATTTGTCGCCCACATAGTCACACAGTAGTAGCCGTGCTTATTGTATATATGAAGGCTAGGTAAGGGAAGCTAAGGTTGTTAGGTAAAATGAATATATATAAATAGAGAGAGAGAGAGAGAGAGAGAGAGAGAGAGAGAGAGAGAGAGAGAGAGAGAAAAAATGAACCCCAAAAAGATGTATGTGAAGGTTGGGTTACAGTGAAATCAAATTGTGGAGTCCGTTCTGGCGTTGGCTCCCGTGAGTCCATTTCTCCCCTCTGCTCTGCCACACAGTCCCAACACCTATTTTTTCCTCTCATTTGTTACCTACAGCTTACATATGAGAGGAAGAGATAGGTGTTGGGACTGTGTGGCAGAGCAGAGGGGAGGAAAGGACCCGCGGGAGCCTACGCCAGACCGGCCTCGACATATTTGGAAGACTTGAGGTAAGGTTGAGTTAGGTGTAAAGAAAATGCTCCAAGTCTTCCATCAGTCCTAAATGATCCAAGTGAACTGAGTCATGGATCTAGGTTTTATAATATAACACTAAACACATAAATAAAAATAGATGTATATGAAGGTTGGGTTAGGTAAGGTTGAGTTAGGTATAAAGAAAATGCCCCAAGTCTTCCATCAGTCCTAAATGATCCAAGTGAACTGAGTCATGGATCTAGGTTTTATAATATAACACTAAACACATAAATAAAAATAGATGTATATGAAGGTTGGGTTAGGTAAGTTTGAGTTAGGTATAAAGAAAATGCCCCTATTTACAAGTCTTCCATCAGTCCTAAATGATCCAAGTGAGCTGAGTCATGGATCTTATAGTATAACACTAAACACACAATACCTGCTACTGAAATAAACAAAAAATAGAATGGAATAGACATAGAAAGGACAGTTTGGGCACAGCGATTCTTAAGGTGTGTGTTACAGCGCTGGCAACCTGCTGCGTCAGATTGCACGGATAATTTATGGTAGTGGCCTCTGCGCAGGAAACACTCGTCGGGCTCAGTAATAAATAACAACATATAACAATAGCAAATAGTCACACCACGGTTTACCAGCATAATTTGTAATGTTATTTTGCTTACAAACAACAAAGCCAGATTGTCGTACACGGCTTCTCATATTTACCAATTTTCAACCCCAAAAACATCTGGACCCAATAACTACATTAATTTACAGTTCTCAATAAAATAATTAATTCCTGCTGTTTCTTGTCCATAGTTAAGCATCAGAAACCAGTAAATAGGGTCCTCTGAGTACGACAATCTGGCAAGCTGGCTCACAAACCCCAAAAACTCACAAACCAAAATGAATGCACACTGTACTGCTCAAAACACCAAGAACACACACTACAGCACAGGCGTAAGTGTTCAGGAGGGCTTGAGTGCCACCTCTGTGAGTGTACAATGCTGACCGAGACCCCATCCACATTGTTTTATGCTCTGAGCACGCTCATCTTGCAGCGAACAAAAGGCTGCCGCCTTCAATTTGTACAAGCAGGATGCTGCTCCTACACCACTTGTATTTAAATCATTAATTACTCACTTATTTTTAAATGATCTTTTGGCATCAAAGAATGTAAACTAAGTTTTTATAAAAGGTCATTTTAGACTTAAATGGAGGAAGTAATGTATGCCCTGTAACTTACGTGTGTGATGAATTACTTAAAAGTTCTCTGGCATCCCTACTGCTGAGACGTTAAATGGATTAGTTTTGTTAAAATGGTCATCATGAATCTTGGAATTAGTTTAATTTATTTATTACATTTTTCTTGATTTTCCCTCTCATGGTACTTTTTCAAAGCAATTACTGAACTTACTTCAAAGTTTAATAAATTAATTTGCTTTAGCCAGAATTTTAAAAAATCAATAATTATATAAGGAAATTGTACAATCCCAAAACTTTCCAATATTTTATTTGCTGGGTAACTTTTCTAAAGTAAATAATCATCAAATATCAATACGGATACAATGACAAAGAGCCACCTTGATAGTAGTGGCCATAGAGTGGCATTTTGAAAATAGAGTTTCTATCCAAGGTTACCGTAAGCTCCTACATGTATGGCATGTCATAAACTGCCTACAATTTTATTAGTGGTACAGTGTTGCTGTGTTGAGTGGGGATATCCCCTTCCAAGGTGCAAAACTTTATATTTTTTCTTCTGTGAACTGTAGCAGCCACTTTTTGTTTCACTCCTGCAGCTTGGTGATGTATTCTTGTAGGAAATCAGCAGTCATGGGGTTATGAACACCCAAATTCTTTATTTTTTCGGAGGCAAAATCACTCCCAAGCTTCCCTTTCCGTAGGAGCTGACCAGCCGCCCCAGAGAGCCCAGCGACCACACCCTGCAAGACAGCCTGCTCATCCTGGGACACACACAGCCTCACCGTTCAGGCAGGAGACTGACGGGTAGGTCACTCCTGGAGAGAGAGAGAGAGAGAGAGAGAGAGAAATAGTGAAGATGTGTAACAATTGGCTTTTGAAATAATGCATAATTCCCTTCCCTTCCCTTCCCTTCCTTTCCCACCTCTTCCCTTCCCATCATTTCCCTTCCCATCCCTTCCCCTCCCTTCCTTTCCCTCCCCATCCTTTCCCTTCCCATCCCTTCCCTTCCCTTCCCTTCCTTTCCCTCCCCATCCCTTACTATCCTTTCCCTTCCCATCCCTTCCCTTCCCTTCCCTTCCCTTCCTTTCCCTCCCCATCCTTTCCCTTCCCATCCCTTCCCTTCCCTTCCCTTCCCATCCCTTCCTTCCTTCCCATCCCTTCCTTCCTTCCTTCCTTCCCATCCCTTCCCTTCCCTTCCTTCCCATCCTTCCCCTCCATCCCTTCCCTTCCCTTCCTTCCTTTCCCGTCCCTTCCCATCCCCTATCATCCCTTCCCATCCTTTCCCTTCCATCCCTTCCCTTCCCTTCCTTTCCATCCCCCTCCCTTCCCATCCTTTCCCTTCCCTTCCCTTCCCTTCCCTTACCATCCTTTCCCTTCCCATCCCTTCCCTTCCTTTCCCTTCCCATCCTTTCCCTTCCCTTCGACCCTTACCGACGAAGATTGTTTATCACCTCAACCGCCGGAGGTTAGAAGGGCCGAAAAGATGTTAAGTGGCGTGCTCATCGTTGAAAGTGACATTTTACGCACAATTGAAAAGATTAAAGTAAGCAAAGCTCCTGGTCCAGACAAAATTACCCCTAGGGTCTTAAAAGAAATCAAACATCAAATTTGTAAACCGCTCTCCATCATATTCAATAAATCTTTAACAGCTGGAAAAGTTCCGTCGGATTGGAAACTTGCAAATGTCACACCAATTTTCAAAAAGGGGGACAAGTCTCATCCAGGAAACTATCGACCAATTAGCCTGACATCTATTGTTTGTAAGTTAATGGAGAGTATCATTCGCGACAATATGGTGAAATTCTTCGAAGAAAATAGTATAATAAATAATTCGCAACATGGCTTCCGTAGTAAACGTTCGTGTTTGACTAACTAACTTGATTTTTTTCACTATATTTTTGAGGTGTTCGATGAAGGCAGATCAGTAGATATCATATATCTGGATTTTCAAAAGGCATTTGATAAGGTCCCCCACCAACGATTGCTCAGCAAACTACTGGCGCAGTATCTCGGGTAACATTCACAATTGGCTTATGGACTGGCTCTCTGAGCGGAAACAGAGAGTAGTTCTAAACGGTGTTACATCTAACTGGCTCGATGTCAAAAGCGGCGTACCTCAAGGATCAGTGCTTGGCCCCATGCTCTTCTTAATTTATGTTAATGATATCAATGATGGGCTCACTTGCAAAGTATAAAAATTTGCTGATGACACAAAAATTGCTAGTAAAGTAACTGCGACACTCGACGAAGAAGCTTTACAATCAGATCTAGATCGACTTGCACGTTGGGCCAATCAATGGCAAATGAAATTTAACGTTGACAAATGTAAAGTGTTGCACATCGGAAAAAATAACAATCGCGTTCGGTACGTAATGAATGGCCTACAACTTTCTGCAGTAAGTAAAGAAAAGGATCTTGGAATCACTATATAAAGCGATTTAAAGCCCGGTCAGCATTGTTCAGAGGTAGTTAAAACTGCAAACAAATTGGTTGGCTTCATTGGACGAGTCTTTAATAATAAATCGGAAAAAGTAATATTAAAACTGTATAATTCGTTGGTACGACCCCGTCTAGAGTACTGTGTACAGTTTTGGTCTCCGTACTACAGAAAAGACATAGAAAAGATGGAACGGGTCCATCGAAGAGTAACAAAGATGATTCCTAGGTTGAGAAATTTGTCATATGAACAAAGACTTAAAGAAGTAAATTTATTCAGCCTATCAAAACGAAGAATGCGAGGCGATCTAATAGAAGTGTTTAAAACGTTTAAAGGATTCAGTGATATTAATGCGGAAGATTACTTTGCAATTGATCGATCAAATAGAACAAGAAGAAATCACAATTTGAAGATAAGTGGTAAAAGATTCTCGTCGCACGAAGCTAAACACTTCTTCTTCAATCGAGTTGTTAATGTTGGAACTCTCTACCTTGTGATGTCGTTGATAGTACAACAGTTACGGCCTTCAAGAATAGATTAGACAAGTGTTTTGAATCCAACCAGCAACTAAGATATTACTCATTGTCGTAATAACGTTAAGTTCTTTGGAATACTGGTGTCCTTGTCCGCCTTTATCACCCGGTTAGTGGTAGCAGTAATGGTAGTTCTTTCCTCTTTCCTACATAAATTCCATGCAGTTTTTCCATGCTGCATGGTTCTTTTTCCTTTCCTGCCAGCTTTGGCTGGAGGGATGGGGGGGTGCGGAGGAGCCTTCGCCTTTGCTGTCCTTCATCTTCCACCTTTGATTAGATAGTTAGTGTAGCTTGTCACAAACAACCTCGTAAGGACCAGCAGGTCTGCTGTTGTTTGTTCTTTCTTTGTGTTCTTTGTGTTCCTTTGTGTTCCTTCCCATCCCATCCCATCCTTTCCCTTCCTATCCCTTCCCTGCCCATCCCTTCCCATCCCTTCCCTTCCCTTCCTTCCCCTCCTTCCCTTCCCTTCCCATCCCTTCCTTCCTTTCCTCCCCTCCTTCCCATCCTTTGCCTTACCTTCCCATCCCTTCCCTTCCCATCCCATCCCATCCCTTCCCATCCCATCCTTTTCCTTCCCATCCCTTCCTTCCCATCCCTTTCCTTCCTTCCTTTCCTTCCCATCCCTTCCCTTCCCTTCCCTTCCCATCCCTTCCTTTCTCTTCCCATTCCTTCCCTTCCCATCCCATACCTTTCCTTCCCTTCACTTCCCATCCCATCCCATCCCAACCCTTCACTTCCTTTCCTCCTTTCCCTTCCATCCTTTCCTTCCTTCCTTCCTTCCCATCCCATCCTTTCCCTTCCTTCCCTTTCCTTCCCATCCCTTCCTGCCCATCCCTTCCTTCCCATCCCATCCTTTCTCTTCCAATTCCTTCCCTTCCCATCCTTTCCTTCCCTTCCCATCCCTTCCCATCCCATCCTTCATTTCCTTCCCTAACCTCTCTTCCTTCAAAACCTTCCCATCCCTTCCTTCACTTTCCTTCTCTTCCCTTCCCTTCCTATCCCTTCCCTTCCATTCCCTCTCCAACCCTTCCCATCCCTTCTCTTCCCATCCTTCTCCTCCCATCCCTCCTCCCTCCCTCCCATCCCTTCTCTTCCCTTCCCATCTCTTCTCATCCCATCCCTTTCCAATCCTTCCCATCCCTTCCCTTCTCTGACACCCAGCATGGCTTCAGAAACAAGCGCTCTTGCCTAACGAATTTATTAGACTTCTTCCAAGGTATATATAAGAACTGGGATGCCCACATCCCCAGTGATGTTATATACCTGGACTTTCAGAAAGCCTTCGACAAGGTACCGCACGAGCGACTCCTTAAGAAACTGCACTCGGCGGGCATCGGAGCCAATCTGATCGCGTGGATAAGAGATTGGCTCACCGACAGAAAACAACGAGTACTACTCAACGGACAGCCTTCCGATTGGCTTCCAGTCACTAGTGGAGTGCCTCAAGGGTCAGTGCTGGGACCCATCCTCTTTATCATGTATATCAAAGACCTAGAATCAGGACTGAAATCCACAATATCGAAATTTGCTGACGACACCAAGGTGGGTGGAGATGCCCTCACAAAGACCGACTGCGAAATCATTCAGAAAGACCTCAATCACTTTATATAATTGTCGGAAAAATGTCAAATGTCTTCTAATGTTGACAAATGCAAAGTCATGCACATTGGATCCAGAAATAGTAACCACATACATCATGAATGGGAGACCTCTGCAAGCGATGCAGGAGGAAAAGGATCTTGGAGTCACTATCAGCAGTGACCTGAAACACGCGAATCACTGTAAAAAAGCATACAACAAAGCCAACACTATGCTCGGGTTCATAGCCAGGAACTTCGAGTGTAAAACACCAGACGTGATGCTATCCTTGTATAATTCCATGGTAAGACCGCACTTCGAGTATGCAGTACAGTTCTGGTCTCCTAATTACAGAAAGGACATTGCTTTGCTGGAAAGGATTCAACGACGTGCCACAAAGATGATTCCAACCTTAAGGGCTCACCCGTACGAGGAACGACTCAAGCGACTCAATCTCTTTACATTGGAGAAAAGACGCCTACGAGGGGATATGATTCAAGTCTTCAAGTACCTGAAAAAGTTCAATAACATCGATTACTCCAAATTCCTTGAACTGCAAACCAACCTAAGAACTAGAAATAACGGCTTACCCATTCAGTCGAGTCGATGTAACACAGACATTGGAAGGAGTTTCTTTTCAAACCGAGTCATCCGCCACTGGAACAATCTTCCCTCAGAAGAAGTAAATGCGAATACCATCAACTCCTTCAAATATAGAATCGACCGTCACTTCGCTGCGTCGGGAATAAACTGAATATTGAGGTGTTGTCATCTGCTCCTCAATATTGAGGTGCTTTCATCTGCTCCTCAATATTGAGGTGCTTTCATCTGCTCCTCAATATTGAGGTGCTTTCATCTGCTCCTCAATATTGAGGTGCTTTCATCTGCTCCTCAATATTGAGGTGCTTTCATCTGCTCCTCAATATTGAGGTGCTTTCATCTGCTCCTCAATATCGAGGTGCTTTCATCTGCTCCCCAGGCCCCAAGTGGCTGTCGAGCAGATTAAATCACCCAAGCGGGTGACCTCGTAATGAGCCAATATGCTTTATGTTGCCTGCACTTCCATATGTCCATGTTTCCTTTTCTCTCCCTTTTTCTTCCACTACTTTCTCTCCCTTCATTCCCTCTCTCTTATCTCCCTCCTCCTCCTCCTCCTCCTCCTCCTCCTCCTCCCTCTTTCTTCCTGTCTTTCCCAGTTCCTGTTATTTATTCCCTAATGTTTCTTTCTCTCCCTTCTCGTTCTTCCCTTCTCCCTTTCCTTCTTTCTCTCCCTTCCTTTCCCTCACGCTCCCTTTCTCTCCCCTCTTTCTGTTTCCTCCCTTCTTTCCCTTTCTTTCTCTCTTCCCTCACCTCTATAGTCATTTTCTCTGTCCCTCCCTCCCTCCCTCCCTCCCCATTCTACTGGTTTTTGGGAACTTAAAATACAGTTTGATAGGTATTACATTATCAATAGCATCATCTTGTTGCAGAAAAAAACTAGTACACTTTTTTGGGGAAATAATAGACATTTTCTCTTCCTATTATTCAGCCCTCACTATGATGCCCTTAAGGCGTTCAAGTCCTAGGCAGGAGGAAATAGCCAAGGCCTCCCAGCTGTTGATAAGTGTGCTGGGATATGTTAACAGAGTGAGGGTAACATGGCAGGGAAGGACTTAGCCATGTTACAGCAGGGCTCAGGCTCAGGGTTTTAATGGTGCTGTTTTGACGTTAGGATGTGAACTGAATGTACTATTGTTATGGCACCAAGGATCAATGTTTACACAGTCCATTAATTCCTAACCTGATTTGTTGCAGGACGAGAACAACAACAACAACAACAACAACAACAAGAGGAGGAGGGGGAGGAGGGTGGTACACAGGAGTGACTGGTGAGTGTTCATTTATCATTAATTTCCTTGTTCCTTCTTGTGTTCAGTTTATTCCTACAATAGTTTCTTTTGTGATAAATTCCTTGCCTTCTTTTTTTCCCCATGTACACCTCCGTCTTCTTCCTATCACATTACACGCTCCATTTTTTTTTCCATGTACAGCTCCGTCTTCTTCCTGTTACTTTCCACACTCCTCCGTCTGTCCCCCTCGTCTGGTATTGTTTCATTGAACATTCCTTTTGTTTGTAGTGTGTGTGTGTGTGTGTGTGTGTGTGTGTGTGTGTGAGGTGGTGTGGCGTGGTGTGGGTCAGGTCACCTCCCCTAAGGGACAGGCAGGCCACACCAAGCACTGGCTCAGGAAATACAGGTAAACTCACTCCACACTTACCAGAACAGTACAACACACAAACAAAAGATTATTCTCACTATATAATTATTATAGTCCGTTTCATTCCCAGACCAGCACAGCTCACCTGAAAAAATAGCCATATACTTTCAATTCTAGCAAACACCTTAACCACTCAGAAAAAGCAGAGAAAAAGTAATTATGGTCTTAGGAACGTTACATAGTGCCATTGTCTCTTATTATGATGGAAAGAGGAATGAAATGTGAAGAGATCCAAGGTGTTTCTGTGTTGAAGGCACAGGCTGCCTGGCCCACTCCTCTTAAAAACACGCTTGCCATTTTCTGGAATGATGGAGTTGGCTTCTCTTACTCTCAAAGTTAAATTTCAAGTTAAAAACACAATTTATAAGCATTTAAATGTAAATCTGATTGTATCGTTTGCGTTTACTACACCTCTGAGGCCATATGACCGTTTCCCAACGCCACAGAGTAGATGAACTGGGTTTTGATGGGTGGTTCTCCATTTCTTGGCACCGAGGTCGTGTAAAACTATCACCACCATCACAAGACAGTTCATGGTCCATATTTATAAGCGTCTCTAGCTCCTATATAACTATTTTCAAGGCCACAGAATAGATTATCCAGATTTTCATGTGTAACTCTCCATTTCTTGGCACCGAGGCTGTGTAAAACCATCACCACCATCACAAAACAGTCCCGGCAAGTTCTAGGAGAGGCTTTTCAAACATCCATATTATAACTGTTAAAAATACCTTAAATTCACTGAGAAATAATGCATACCAAAGACCAGGTTATAAATGTTTGTACCCTTTTTTTATTCCATGCCCAGAGGCAGGAGACTGTCAGTAGCAGGAGGGAGGGAGTTGACGACACAAAGAGCCTTGTGTGCGTGTGTGTGTGTGTGTGTGTGTGTGTGTGTGTGTGTGTGTGTGTGTGTGTGTGTGTGTGTGTTTACCTAGTTGTGAAATACAGGAAAAGAGCCATACTAAGCTCATGTGCGGGTTGGTCACAGCTAGAGAGAGAGAGAGAGAGAGAGAGAGAGAGAGAGAGACAAAAAAATCCAAAGAATGAAAGAATATAACAAAAGAGAGAGAGAGAGAGAGAGAGAGAGAGAGAGAGAGAGAGAGAGAGAGAGAGAGAGAGAGAGAGAGAGAGAGAAAACAGAGAATAAAAGAATATAAGAGAGAGAGAGAGAGAGAGAGAGAGAGAGAGAGAGAGAGAGAGAGAGAGAGAGAGAGAGAGAGAGATTAAAAAAAAAATAAAAAAATATAAAAATAGAGAGAGAGAGAGAGAGAGAGAGAGAGAGAGAGAGAGAGAGAGAGAGAGAGAGAGAGAGAAGGAGAGAGATTACATTACAGCCTAGTACTCCTGCAGTAAGCGGTGCCTGGCGTTACCTGAATTTCCTGTTGTCCCTCTGCCTCCACCTCCTCCTCTCTCACTCCAGCTGCCAACCCTCACTCACTCACTCACTCCGCCAGTTGAGTCTTCTGTACCCCCACTTGTTTTCCCGGCCTGAGAATACCCCGCCAGGACTCCTTGTAATCACTGTCATGGTTTGCAGGTGGGTGTTTGGTGACCCAGGGCGTTGAGGGAAGCCAGACGCTCTCCTATAGGGCTTCAGGCAGATACAACTCCCTCATCACCTGCTTCACTCCAGCCCAGACTTTGCCACTCACACCCAACAGCTTCATCTTAAGGTGGGACTGGTTAGGTTACGTTAAGTTTAGGGTATCTTAAAACACAGGATAGGCGGGAACTTAGGGTATGAATTCATAAAGAATGACCTCACTTTGTTGTATAGAAAGTCTCATTAGTAAGGAAGCATAGATGAGTTTTCTGAGTCAAGACCTGTAGTAACTGTTTGGGGTTTTGTTAGGCTATGTTGGGTTAAGTTTAGGGTATCTTCAGACACATGATAGCCAGCACCTTATGGTATAAATCAACAAGAGTCAAGGTCTTTAGTGTTTGTTTTGGTTTTGTTAGGTTATGTTAAGTTAAGTTTAGGGTATCCTCAAACACAGGATAGCTATCACCTTATAGTATAATTCAATGAAGAATGACCTCATTTCGTTGTATAGAAAGCCTCATTAGTAAGGAAGCATATATGAATTCTCTGAGTCAAGACCTATAGTAACTGTTTGGGGTTTTGTTAGGTTAAGTTAAGGGTATACCTTCAAACACATGACAGCCAGCACCTTATGGTATAAATCAACAAAGAATGACCTCACTTTCTCCTATCCAAATCCTATGCATGTTTAGTAAGGCACCAACTTCTACTGATACAAATTAATTTATTGACATCTTTATTCTTTAATGTGTGTGTCTCAGAACACTGAAGGTAAATCTCAACGTCAATCATAACAAAATCCCTTATGCAAGATTTAAGCAGCATTTTCACTCTTTCATCCCTATACTGTCCAAATCCCTTGTGCAAGATTTAAGCAGCATTTTCACTCTTTCATCCCTATACTGTCCAAATCCCTTGTGCAAGATTTAAGCAGCATTTTCACTCTTTCATCC